>NC_071977.1:9180218-9480218 GCF_026283585.1 Hylaeus volcanicus
AGGGATTTCCTCTTGTCTATCTTGTATAAAAGAAGGTTTAATTAGTAATCTAAAAAATATTAGGGTTATTCTCAGTACGAGCTTGACAGAATAGCAGAAAGCAGTAACAAAGTTGAACCGTTATAAACTGTGGAAAGAGGAGGTTGGTTAGGTCTTGATAGATATCCCTTATTATAAGAGAAATCTTAAAAGAGCATTTCCAATCGATGATGGATCTCCTCTGCGAGAGTTAAACCCGAAAACAATCGAAAGGATCTTCCCATACGTGGTATTCCTAGATTTGCGATTCGTTCCGATAAAAAAGCCATTCGTTGAACGGCCGAACGTCGGGTCAGAATTATGCTCGAGTCGATGAATTATATGTCCATTTCCTATCGGGTGGGAGAAATAATCCGCTGCTGACTCGACGAAAATGGGTTCCGATCGTTTTCCAGCCAGTGATGAATTTGCTGGGCCCTTCCACGGGACCGTGCATCCGTTATTATATATTGCCCTTCATAAAAAGGAATGTCCTCGCGCGAAGCGTCAAACCCATCGTCGTTAAAATGTGTTTAGGAGTTATTTAGCTTTGGACAATAAATTTTTTACGGTTCTCATTAACTGCACCCTGCACTATCCGTACTCTTGCCTGACAGATATCGACACACACTCTGCGACAAAAGGACAGCAGGTGACATGAATTTGTATATGATTCTCATAGTTTGTTGAAGGAAGAAGAGATATTAAGCCATCGAAAACTCTCTGATATTCTATCAATATTCTAGCAAATACTACCCCCATAGATAAAACAATGAAAATGGGCGATTATGTAATATGTATCATGTAAAATAAAATCAATTAATGAATTTGATAATACCCTGTAGTACTACCTTCTGTAGTAAATAAGAAAATAAATCCTAATGATCAAATAATAAGAGGGTTAAATTTAATTTGTATACCATAGTATGTTGCTATTCATCTAAATACATATTGTATAATTACATATTGTATAATTGCAATAAAGACAGCTTTTTATA
The DNA here is from genome assembly GCF_026283585.1 of Hylaeus volcanicus. Classification (NCBI taxonomy): domain Eukaryota; kingdom Metazoa; phylum Arthropoda; class Insecta; order Hymenoptera; family Colletidae; genus Hylaeus; species Hylaeus volcanicus. Next base: position 9,181,235 of record NC_071977.1, read on the forward strand.
ACAGACTTTGAAAGTCAGAATCCATCCCTTTCATTCAATCCAAATAGACGAGTGTTTCGCCGTAAACAAAACTTTTTCCTTTTCCCCCTTTTTTCACTTCGTTACCCCGGTATCCATATAATTTTATCGTCGCTCGTTCTTTCATTTCGCTCGTCCATTTTTACGCGCTCGGTTTTTATCCTTTCTTCGTAGTCCTGACGTTTTTTCCTCTCTTCTACCTTTTTCATTTTCGATTTGCGAGCGCCGGGAAACATTGTTCGAAAGCTCTATCTCATGGAGTTTTACGATGTATTCGGCCCAACGAACGTGTTGTTTCGTTACAGGAAGAACAAATGGAAAGAATGCCCGCACGCTCGCGAGGAAAAAAGAACCGAGCGACAACAAAAACAGATCCATTCATCAGAATCGTGATACACCGGAGAATAATTTCGAATGGATTGCCTTGCGGCGCGCGATTTTCTCCGCGAGCTTTTCGATTAAAGGAAAATGGCTAACGATGGACATTATTCGAGCGCGGAAAAGGCAGCTGGCGAAACGAATGTGCAGCTGGACTACAGGATCTGGATAGTCTCGGAATTATCAGGTCAATTCGCAAGTTTTTCTCTAGATTCATTTATAGAAATTGTATTTGAGGAAAATATGTAGAGATAGAGAAAGAATATGGATCGTCTTATAGGATCTAGACTGAATATGGCGACAGAGAGCCTACAACTAGAATATGCAACAGTGCTAATCACTCTCGTAACAGTTTTGACTTCATTCCGAACTCGGTTTACAATTTTAAGCATGCCATGAATAAATTATTCGGGAGGTAATTTAATTCCCATCTTGCTCTACCGTATCAATTTTCGCTTGCTTCATACTCTCCACCTGTGTTTACAAAAGGTGTAATTGATTAGAACAGTTTGTCATTGATTAGAACAGATGAAAACACTGACTATATTATTCATACCAGCACGGAAAATCTGTGATTTACAGAGGGACATACAATGGGAACTATTGCTCTTTGATATGGAGTACTCAGAAAGACATCAAGATGAATTTCAATCTTTCGAGGGAAAGATCTCCTAGCCCCGGGGTCGTAACCACTTTTACGACTTCACTCATCCGTCATAAGATCAGCCGACACTTCCAGCCACAGTTTATAAATCCAGCGAAGCCTTTCGAATTTTTATACCGTCGCGATCGCGCTTCGAACACATTTTAATCATCTACGTACCTCAGCTATATTCAATAACAGCCGTAAAAACGGCGACAGACGTATCCCGAAGAGTAAACGTTGAACGAACCACCAATAACACTTTGCCAGCGGGAAAACCGAAATTTACGAGCTTCTTTCCGCGAATTTACGGCCAGCGAGACATGGTCAGCGAAACACCAAGGGAGAGAGATTCGCGTTCTAGGCTCAATAAAACGCAGATCCAGTGTCATCGTTAGCTCTTCACTCGTTATCAGTCGAGCGAACCCCGCGGATCCGACCGATGCCACGAGTTTCTTTACGATTATGGAGAAGCGTGGTTATGAAACGGAACATAAAACTCTCGTTACAAGTACGTCGAACTTTTCTACGTAGCACGTACGAGCAACACTCGTCACGCTCGTTAATTCTTTCGGCGTGTACCGACGCGGAGGACATCTTGGTTGCCTCGTCCTTTACGACGCGAACCGAAGGGTCCTTTGTCGTCCCCTATTTCCATAATTCGGCTCTGCGTGCGCCAGGTTGCAGGGTATACGGTCTTCGACCCTCTGTCTTTGAGCCTGCCGCGTGTCCTTTATGAATTACGGCAGGAAACACTATTGCCAGGGTTACTATAGCTAACCTTAAGAGGCTACGACAGCTTGTGGACACGTGACAGTCGTGACTTTTAGAGAATTAACTCTTTGCCGTCATTTTGAACTAAATATTTGATAAGGAAGAATATAAGAGGACGAAATTGTTTTTGTATTTGTCAATATGCTCTACACAGTTTACATATCAGGTTTCATTCCATCGCTAAATAAATGTTCCTTATACAATAAAAATAACATCAGAGACTAATCAAGAGTGAAACTGCTCGTTCTTTGCTCGACTTTTCAAGTAATCTTCCTCGAACTAAAACTGCCCGTGCGTTAGGGGTTGAAAGCAAAACTGAAATTTCTCCGTCCACGAATTTCGTCATATTCAGGCCCCAGTATTTTGATCGGGGATAAACCCTGTCTTTCTAGAATAAATTCGAGGTAAACGTTTCGGTGTCGGCGTTGACAGCAATTTCCCGCGGTATTTCTGCGGATAGATTCCAATCAACTGCAATACAACGTTTCACACGGTTGACAGACGTCGACGCGACATTGACTCCTCTCTGTCGTGCGCGGCGTCCCCTTCCGCGGAAACAGGACGGCGCAATCTCAGCCTGGCAGGTAATACTCCGTGATAACGAACCTTTGTGCGCGGCGTCATACATATATACGTAGTTTTGAGTATTCAACGTGGAAATTCGATCGAGCGCGGTGACCCTTCATCTTCGCCCCTTCGCGCCGCCCTTGCTTTGCGTCCCCTAAACTCGATTTACATTGGCCCGTGTACGCGCTGCGCGAGAACTGTCCGCCGCGAGATTGTTGCAAACTGCATGCATCGTAAATGCGCGTCCTGATTGTATGGAGTGTCCACCGTGGCCGCCGAGTCCCTTTGTCCGAACGCGTTTGATTGGCCACCGAGATTAAACTTGAATTGAGTTCAGGATTTGTCGACCAGGAGACAATTACCCGCGCCCATGTCTCATGCTTTTTGAGGGATCAAAGTGCGCGGGAGCTCGCTCGACAAGGTACGTGCCACGCTTGTTGCATCTACGGCAAAGGCAAAAATTGCGGGGGCGTCAAAGACGTCTGGGTTCGAGGGCGCTGGGAGATCAGCGCGATGATTGACATAACGGAAACGTTTCAGAACTTCTTACTTTCGTTGGTTCTACGACTCTTGAGTTTTATATTGCATTTGGTATTGTCAGTCTATTTATTTTTGGTGCTTTCATCTAGGATAATATAGAAAGTATTAAAGAAATATTATGCAATGAATGGAACTAGTGGTTCGTACTCCTCCTTCCTACTCCTGCACGAGACGAAACTGATGCTAGCTTCTAGACACATGAATATTTATTGACAATTACTAGTCGAAAGTATCGAGAAGGGAAGAAACGTCGAGCACTGTTAACAACGAACTCAGGTTCGAGTTCGTCCTCGTTACTCCGTTTCGACGGGCATTGCTAATTGAAGACAAATCGATTTTGTCTTTTAATTTTGTTCCCCGTCGAAATCAATTCGTATTCAATTCCGTTCCTCGTACCTGTTAACGACTCGCCACGCCATCTCCGTGTCCGCTCGTTGTTTTTACCGATAATTGTAACGAACGTGTGTCTCTCGTCGACCAGCGCCGACAGAGCCATCGCTACCCGAAAATTGCTACATCCGCCATAGTTACTGATAAATTCTATACTATTCCCGTTACTTGCACGTGACATAAATAAATTGAATGCGAATCAACTTTGAGGGACTTAAAAGGGTTAGGAAGGATTGGGTAAATACATCGGTAAATACACGCTCTATCGAAAATTTGTATCAATAGAATTCGCAAATTTAATTTACAACACTTTTGATGGGGACGCTTCTGCGTGGACGCAATGGTAAACGAGATATGTAAATTTATGATTGGAGCTTCACATGAGCCATAATACTCCTGGTACAATTTAATTTATGGCGATTTATATTGATTCTCTCGTTTATGGAATAAAAAGGATTCTAAATTTAATTTTCTACAATTTCTGTTATATACATTTTATTGTATCAACAAGGTTATGTAATCCAGCATCTCTAAAATCCCTTGTACACTCAACAACATTTAATTTATATTTCCACGCGGAGTCACACCTTCCGGTTCGCCGAACATGTTGCGTAGGTCGCGCAGCGTCGATGATAAGTACAACGGTGAAGTTTTTCCAAACAGTTTCATTAAAACGCCGCGCGTGAGGGGTCCACACAGGGTTGACCGTGGGTGCAGTTTCCGAAGAATTAAACGCTATCGTTTTCCGATTTGCGACGCACCGTCGTCCACGGGGTGTATACATTTCGTCGCCTCCTCCCCGCACCGGAAGCACGACAGAACCGAGATCTTTATTGCGTTTCGAAGTACCGGGAGGGGCAAACAAAACGGTAATCTGTCGTGCAGGTTGTTTCGTCGACCCGGCACGAAATTGCATTCCGTAGTAAACAGGCGAAAATGTCGAAGGCTGCACGTCGGCCGTGACGTTGGTCGAGCGTGGGTGTTCCCAGTGTTGCACTGTAAACATTCGTATTCAGTTACGCGAGCAACCGTGAAAGGGAAAGTCACGGTCGTCGGGATGTTAATATTTTTCGCGATACATCCGCCACGGGGGATGAAGAAGCTTTAAGCTTCTCAGATTGGTAATTTCGCGGAACGAGTGGCGAACCTTAATGCCAGCTAATAGAGAGAGGGGAATATTTTTCCCTATCCATGCTTCAACGCAAAACATGCTATGAAATACTTTTCACGGACTGCAAGTGTCCATGCAACACGCATTATTTTTTTTTTTTACTAGAGTCAATCACTGAATTGCAGCTCTACACTTTGAATTTGTTCTACAAGTGTTCCTGGAGTCTACCTTGCATTTTTACCCACGAATTCCTGCAGTTTCTGGTCTCCAACTCGTGTAAAACGGAAAGAACTCTTCTCCGCGCTTAATAATTTCAATTGTTCGCGATTCGTCGCAATCATCGACGTTCTTGCACTTTATTATCCGGAGACATTAACGAGCGCGATCGAAGGTTCGCCGATTGGATTAAGCGAGCAATGGCTGGCTCCTGGCTCTGCATTTTACTTTGGCGTTAACGATAAAAGAAAGCTTTACGGCTTCGCAGGAGCGAACATCGTCCTCGAGCAGTAATTAAGATGGAATCTTTCGGCGGGTGATCGCTGGATTTTTCGTTAATCGACGAACTCGACGGTCTCGCCTTTTAAGCCCTCCGCGTTAAAATTCACAGCGTCGAGATCTCGCCGCATCTTTTGCAAGCGATTAAAACGCGACCGTATTTAAATTGGAATTATTTAAATCACAGACCGACGACAAGGTATTTAAACGCGAGGAACGAAACATTTATTTTGGGTCGTTTGCGATGAAACTTGTAGATTGTGCCACGGAGCGGAAAAAAGTATCTATTTTCGCGATATCGTCTGCTTTCGATTAACGCTGGACTTGAGATCTTATCTCATAGACACAAGGACCGAAAGATACCCATTCTAGAAATACCTCACGCAAGAAAAAAAAGGCTCGCCGAGTCTCCACCTCTTTATCTTCTTTAGAGTTGCACGTAAATGACACGTATAACCGAAGCGTTTCGTTGGAGCTCGCAGGTTTTACCAGTAACGCAACGAAGCCAATAAAGCAACTGGGAAAAACTGACAATGGCGGCAACGGAATATCGAGCTGCGCGTTGCCCTAGCCTTTCTCATTGTTCCATTCGCGGGTTCCCCCTGCTCCTTTTCCGTTTTCCTTGCCAGTCGAATGCTTTCGACGGCAGTATATTTCCCAGCGTTGTTTAGAAAACGCTCTAGCGTTGTTCGCAGATCGCATCATCGCGTATCAGGAACAATAGCTTGGTACGCAGGGCTTGCTATTTTTTGTATTGTCAGTCGATTCCAATAGGGAGCGTAATAAATTGCGGTCCCTGTAAGACGACGAAAACGTGCACTAGGAGCGAGGAAGTCGACAATGAGCACTGCTCCTCCTTCCTCTATCGTGTTCAGGTTTTCTTGGGACGCCAATGCATCCGATGGTGTCAAATCCTCATGTGCACCACGGCCAACCTTTTCGAACCTGAAAATTCTTGTTTAATCAATAGAATTCAAAAGTATACAGAATATGGGTGTCTATAGAGAATGTATGGTATTATATACTTTCGTAGACTGAGAATTCAGACAAGTTTATTCCATTTCAACCAAGACAAGGAAACCATCTTTGTCTCCACTGGAAGTGTTCACGATGAATAAATCATTGTTCATTAAAAATCAACCTGGGAACGGTTGCTCGAGTTCTGTTCGCGAAATTGTGGTTCCAGTTATTTTCCACTAAAATGTAATGGTCTCTCGTCCATCCCTCTCTTTATGCAAAATATCATCGAGCCTCGAATTCGTCGTAAATTTATTCCAGCGTCCGTTTGGCAGCGTGTTGCTTCAAAATTCTGAACATCACCGGGGCTATTGATTGCGAAACTTTCTTACAATGTTGATGCAAGAACGTCCGAAGGGCCCGCGTTAATATCAAGTATTCGGTGCTTCTTTGCCTTTGAAAGTAATTTCCATAAACACGACGCCGCGCCGCGGAACTTTCGGGGAAAACAAGTTTCCTTCGGCTTGCTTTTTCTTCCAGCCAATGTTTCCTCCGATAGTTATTTGACGTTGTTTCCGCTGCGTTTCCCTCGACGCGCGATAACGCGTCGATGAGAATATTCAATTTCGGCGAGTTCTCGTCGAATTCACAAGGCGTTTATTCGCGCGTTACTTCAAGACGGCGAACAAACAGAAATATTCGCAAATAATCAACCATATCCTTCACTCGTGCTCGACGTTACATACGCTCGAACGATTATCGAGGGAACGGATACAAAAGTTCGATCGACGTTCTACGTCTCGACGTAGCAATTGTCGTCGAACTTTCCGCGAGTAGAACTCCCAAGTAAAAAACGGGAAAATGGAAACTTTCTCAGCCAGGAATACAGTATAATCAGATACATTAAAAAATATTCACGGTTCTAGTTTGCCAACTTATTTTCCACCCCAATAGCTGAGGGAACCCCGAGCTCCAACTTTCTATTACGCTTGGAACTTTGTTTTGTTTCTGCCGCTCTCTTATTGACGGCTTTCTTAAACGCAACGGACGCGTGTCGATATTATTCAGGCACTGGAAAAGTAGCGGATAATATTTATTCTCGAAAAGATGGTGAAATTATACTTTGCACTGTATTTTTTAAGAGTAGTGTTATAGAGTTATAATGACATAAGTGACCTATCAAATTCATTCAATTACTGGGTTCAGAAAACTCTTATGGAAATCAAGCTGAATACCGAGGAAAGCCAACATTCGAGTGGAGTACTTGAATATTTCAAGTACTGAGACAGGTTCAGTAACGGCCGTGCTATCTGGTTTTCCCTCGATCGAACTTCATATCGAAACACGCGTTCCGAGCCTCCAATAGATCGATGGAACTCTATTAGCGACGAGTGTTCATTGTCTACGAGACGGACATTGATACTCGAACAAGACATTGTCGACAATGCCGAGAGACGTGAATTCTCCAAGTATGTTTCGACTTGTCCGAATAGAAACTTCGAAACTTGCACCCTACTCTCACTATGTTGCTGTCGTTGCTTGCATCGGAATCCACTTCTCGTAGACACGAAATCTGTCTACGCAATGGTGCATGTCATATCGTGCGATTGCGGTTATCGCAACTTCGCTAACAATGTTTATAACTCGATTAAATTTGCCTGGGCGAAAACGGAACTGGTGGCATTTCGCTGGTTGGTTATTTAAAGCGAAATGTATCAAATACCAGATCGTTTTTACGTTAATTGAAAATTGAAGGAGTTCCAGCACTTCGCTTATGTTTCTTTTAACCATTTCCCCTCGAAAGATGACTCTCAGTCACCACCAGATTTGACGCAGTGAATTAACCAACAATTATGTTTGTTTAGATTTCTTTAGAATTCGAAGTTTCATCAATAAAATGATTGTCTGTGAAGTAAAGGTGACCTGAATCTCAAATCTCAAATTAGTTTGCGATCAAAAATCGAGCTACATCACGAGTTGCTGGTAGATACAAGAAAAGAAGGCCTCGAGTGTAAAGGGTTAAAATCTCGTTTATAATTCTTACTCGTAAATAGAATTTCTAACAGAAATTGATGACATTTAGCTGCATTCCGCGGATGCTTTGGCCACCAACGGAGATCTTCACCGTCATACCTAACGAAGATTATCATAATGGCCCCTTTCCACGGGAATGTGCGTGCAAAATTTGTATCTGCAGCACAGGCTGTTGGAAATTCGAGAAAAGCTCTCGTTGAATTACGAGCCACTAAAAGAGGCTCTGCGTGAGTCGTTTCCACCGTTCCCTCCTCGTCGACTGCCCCTCCCACCTTCGTTCCTCTTTTTTCAGCCCTTTTTCCTGTAGTCGGACGGCCATGCATTCCGGTTTGCAGGTGGAAAACGGAGAAACGAATTTCCTCAAGAAAACGCATGGCTCCGCGGTAATGGATACATTCACGCCGCGCTGCATGCATTCACCGTGCTTCGCGATATTTCGTATTTTACTTTAATTCCAAGGAAGTTTATCGTCCCTCGGATAAAGGGAGCGCCTAACTCCGCGAGCTTCGTTCTTCCCCCTGGAGGATCAGCTATCCGAAGAAAGTATTAAGGTGGAAGTATCAGTGGCTGACCTGTGTACCAGTGGTTGACAATTTCGGAGCGAAGGGATGAAAATAGGGGATCTAAAGATCATATTCCTCGTCTGTCTGGCATTTTGTGTTCAGGGTAACCTGAACTCTTGTCGTTCTTTCTGTTAATGTGTTTGAAAGTAGGATTATATTTCTACTAGATTCGTTAAATGTTTATACAGTCATTAGAAGGTGAAATATAGAAACGTATATATTAATAAGCCATTATATTTTTTATCTCTTTTATATATTTTTATTATATATTTTATATAAGTCATTTTATTTTGATTTTAAATTTGTTTATTTCCAATTCAAACTTTTCTAGCATCGATTGAAACAAAAGCCTGTGAATGATACACTTTGTCTTTAGAAAAAGCCCACAAGGATCGAGTGAATTGAAATAGGTCGACGAGGAGGCCAAGGTGTGCCAAACCATTGTTTTCCACACGTTTCCGTTATGTATTGTGTCAGAATTCGGCCATTATAAGCTGTTGCGATGTCTCATCCTGTTGGGTTTTTTGGTTTTAGTGACACAGTTGCATTCCCAGCCTTTTGTCCGAATCGATGGCGCTGAAGTTAAATTTGACACGTACAGACCGCAATAGAAAAATATCCACAAATTTTCTATATTTCATGTATCATATTTCTAAAACAAAATATGAAATATCTCGTGAAATATTACGTTTTTAGTAGGAATATGCTATAGCACTTTTAAATGTAGACCAACGAAAAGAATCGATTCATGCAAATAAATGCACGGGCTCCATTTGAACACCGAATACAGATGCATATGCACCGTTGCACCGAAACAAACAATTGGATCGACAAATACTTTCTATCGTGAGATTCAACCATCTCTCGTATCAACGTTTTAAATCTATACTTGGAAAGGACTCACAGTGTATCCTAGTTTTCCTTTAAATGTTCACATTTCTTTAATCTTTTCTTTATTCCATACTACTTTTTGCATTCTCATTTATCCAATATTACCAAAACAGCACTGCCCTCCAAATACCAAGACACCCTCGTAATAATTGCCATCGTACGCGACTCGTTTCGTTCACAATTCTCTAGTAATGCGACCGCTGCACTTTAAGGGGCGCTTGTCAAATTTTCAAGTGGATATTAGTAACAGGATACTCAGGGTACGGTTGGAGCGTCGCCAGCGCGACGTTTGATACCGAAATTCCCAACCACTTTGCCCGGCCCGATCAACAACTCGCATATGAGAGGGCTCATCCGTGGATTCCGCGTTAAAGGGCCGAATACGTGGATACCATGGGCCACGAGCAACCCTGATGACAGTACCACGGCGTAGATGTCGAATCGAATCGAAATTGTGCCACCGATGCGCAGTGGCTTGACAGGATTCTCGCTTACTTCCCCGAATCGGATCTCTGACTGGACAACTTTGATTACAAAGCGACATGGGCAACTTTGATTACAAAGCGACATGGGCAACGTTGACACGAATGAAACGTGCGTTGCGGTCATCGAAAATCATCGTTGGATCTGTCACTCTAGGTTTTCATGGTGAATTTAGTTGCAATCAATGAAATTATATTAATGCGAGAAAAAAAATAATTTAGATCTGAAAGGGTTAACGAACATTTTATTACTTACATTTTTATTACACAGACATTGAAAATAAGCGACTGTCAGCAATCACCATACATAATTTATAATTCCGATGGTGGGTTGGTGTATGGCACCCTCGACTATGAAAAACACCAATCCAAAAACTTTTTAGAGATACGGTATGTAACCTTTTTCAAGATCATCCAGGTATTAAGAGCAGGGGCGTCGTTTCGCGCGCGATACCGATGCTTTTTACGAGGGTGGCGAAGCTTGAAAAACGCCGCAACCCACTTCGATGCAACTACCATTCAGTGAATGGGTACTTTTTACGGTGAACTTCGTGGCGTCGAAGATGAGCAACGATACCAACGATCGAGCTGGCCTTGCGTGCCTGAAGATTCCGTCCCTCCAGCAGCCACGAGCGAAGTTCTCATCCAGATAAAAGTTCAGTATTCGTCAACCCTGTCTTCTTCCAAATTTTTTTGTATTATTTTGTTTAAGGTCACATCAACTACGAGCTTATTAGTGACCACGTTAATGATTACAATTTAATTATAATTTATTTAACATGTTATATTTCTTCTTTCTTCCTCTTGCAATTACTTTGTATTTATTACCAATTACGTTAATTTTTTAGAGGCATCATTTATATTCATAGTTTTTCCTTTTACTCGGTAAAATTAGGAAATATTCCTAATACTTGCACACACGCATGCAGTCCACAGTGTCCCCGTCAGGATCAAAGCATAAAACATCGGAATGCCCCCATTACTAGCACCTTATCGCAGTAAAAAATTTTTTTAACGACGATCACTGCTTCGAACACGCAACGCGAACATTCTAAAGGAAAATGGAAGTTCCTAGTGCCTACATATTTCGTTACATTAAACTTTCAGCGACGTTATCGAGGGTATACGAGCACGCTTCGCGGGGAACGCCGCTTTTTATGACGAGACTTGTAAAAACTGCTTAAAGACTCTCGAAACGCACAGTAACGCGAGATTGGTAAGATGGATTCCTTTATTATAGCTGGCGTAAACGGAACATTGCGAAATTACGACGATCCCTCTGTTTCGAGGAAAGCCGCTTATGATCCTCCCGTTAATTGAGATTCCGCTTGTTGCGCCTGTTCGATTTATCGAGATATTGCAAATTCCTCGTACTCGTTCCAACCGTGCAGTCGCGTTCACGCGTACGCGCGCTTAGTATTCCCTGGAAACTAATTAACTTGCCATGCTCGGTACGAACTCTGCGTCTTATCGAACTCTTTCGATGACAAAGAGGATGATAGTTCCAACAATGGTGTTGAAAGAATATTCTTTATACATTTTTAACATGAAACACAGTGTTCCTTCGTTCTTGTTGCCCTAGTCCCTCGACATCCTTTATTAAACTTCACCTCAGTGGTAATATGAACCGTTCGTTGCACAAATCGATTACTTCCATGAAACAAACAGTTGAGAAATGCGATCAAAATGGTCTCTGAAATAAATGATATATTATTCAATCGCCAACAAAATTTGTTAATGGTGTTAATCTTTATTATTCAGGAAAGTTATTATAAATATAAAAAGTTGACTATACCAAGTGCTTTGACACGTAAATTGAAGATTTTTCAAAAAGTGGAGTTAGTCGATTTGTGCAACGATAGCGGTCATATCAAAGTAATCATACTAACATGAACGCATCTTCCTAGTGTATTCAGTGTCTGTTTCACATTTCGTTCATCCAAGCTCGAGAAGAGGAAAAGCGTACCAAGTGACCCCATTTGCGGATATTCGATTTCAGAGTGCATTTCACGGATGACTTAGGACCACCCAGAGAGATTTTGCGTCGTTCACGATACCTATCCAAGCTGTCCAAGATTCTAACGTAAAGGCACTCGGTGTGTATCATCTGAATTTCCAGCAAGGATTGTTCTCGACGTCAGACAACGCATCAGATGCTCGACAAGTCCGTCCGTTCGCTCGTAAAACGCCATTCCTCGCGACACGAATCGCGCAACACCAGGTGCGTCTTATTTAAGAGGCTCCATGATAACTTCCCTCCGCGTCACGGGGAATCAGGAACACGCACGTTCGCAAAACGTGAGAATCTCGCTATTCCCCGTTCGCGCTGAAACGTTCTGTGCATAGGATCCATCGTCTTTCAAAAACCTGCTGAAACATGAACGCCCCTTTGAATTTCAATTGAAACGTGACTTGAAAAGGTTTCGATCGACTTTCCAGCAAAACGTAACGCAAAATGAAACGCAGAATTTGACTTCAGTTGGCCGCAATCAAGGCCTCCAGCGGGAGATGAGCTCTGTTGCGACGGCGTGCTTTCCAAACTTTTCCAAAAGCCACTCTGGGGAATGGAGAATTCCTAAATCTGGAATTTATGGACTGAATATATATTCAGAGATGAATTTTCCGACACCAAAATTGCTAGATATCATGAGATCAACGTGGAATTAGAATTTCAGTTCATATTGTACAAACCATTCTGTCCCTGAAGAGATCGAGGCTGAAGAATTTTACTCCTTCGACAATAAATTTCCTTCCATTTATCTCCATTAAAATCTAGCACTACTCTTCAAGCTTCAGAAACACTCTCATCTACAAACAAATAGACTCCACTACATAATAATTGTCTCGAAAGCCAACTGTTCGCCCAGAATACATTTTGATATTAATTTCAAGGATGTTTACGTGAACGGGCGAAAACAAGAGATTCCGCGTAATTTCCTCATCAAACGTTAGCATAATCCCACGAATAACGTCGAAGTTCTCGACTGGAAAGCCGTGACCATTTTAAACCTGATTTATCTTAATGAGGGGACTTCAACGGAAAAGAACGATCCCCTCAACAGTCGACACACGAATCTACAGATACGCTCGTATATACACATCGGACGTGGAGTAGCTTCTGATGCAGATGACGTGCAGATTAGTGGCTGTGCCAAAAGGTTCTTGCTTTGAGACGTCCGGCTAAACGGCTTCCTCCTCTCTGCCCGATGCATTTCCAGATAATTTAGATCGTGCAACGTTACCTCAGCCGTGCGTACCGTTGTACACGTATCTGCATATGTTAGGACGGGTCTCTGCCTCGTTCATTATACCGTTGACGTGCTTCAACATCGTGTACTGACAGACTTTTTCAACAATAATTAACGCATTCCCGTCAGGCAGATGTTTTACGTTTTCAGTGCAGAGTAATGGCGAAAATAATAAAATTCTGAAGCTGGACATCGCAAATTTGCATCGTTAGCAATCCCATAATTATTCGTACCCTCTATGTCTATTGAAGTAGTTTGACTAAATTAAATAATAGTTTTGATATTACCAAATGAATTTTTCATTAAGAATAAGTATATGAATAAGCTTATAGATGTATAACATACACTTGGAAACATTAAGTCTACCATTTAGTTTAAACATATTTTTTATGGGACTGGGTGTATGCAGTGTATAAAATAAAATAATTTTCATAATTTGGAGTAGAAACCAGGAATAGAATTTGAAGTGTCAAAAATATAGAAGCAGGTATATAGGAACGGTACGTCATTTGAATTTACAGGAAGGAGGATACGAGACTTGAACGAGTAACGAGCGATCGCCGAAACGCGTTTACCCAAAGTTTATCTTGTTAATTGAAGACTTCGAAGTCTTTCGATCGAAGTACCATTTTGCTTCTCCCTCCTCTGTCTCCCCCATCCTCCTCGACGCCGTTACTAATTGCCACCCCCAATTTCAGCAAATTACTCTTCACAAAGTTGAACGAATAGTCGCGTCGTCTGCGCTGAATACAATATGTACGTATCTTTAATCGCTACTTAATTGTATGAGTATGATTTTAAAGAGTGTACAAATGAACGAGACAGCGTTTTTCATAAGTCGTGTTCGATTTCTTTGGATTCTAGAAATTCTCGAATTCTGTCAACTGCAGCGTCGCAAATTATGACGTGATCGCATTGAAAATAAAAGTAACACGATTTTCTTCCGAGGCGAAATTGCTCGCGAGTAACGAGTTTACTTCGTAGAGACGGCGAAAAGTAACGAGTGGTCGAAGGTCCTCGAATTTTCCTAACGAATAGTGGAATGTTCGCTTTGGAAATATGTATTTGTCCATCCGCTTTTTCTATTAATATTTACGCCAGCAAATTAAGCGCGTTTTGCAATTACAAACGGTCCGACGCCGACGAAAGAACTCAACGGTCGATTAATCTACGAGCGTAAATCATAATAGCGAGGGGAACACAATTAAACGCGCGAATGATTCCGTCGAGTGAAAAATTTGACGAGAATATTTTGAAAATAAATCCAATGAACCGGAATGTTGTTTCAACCTGGATGCAGTTCGTCCGTGCGTACACTTTTCAAAAATGGAGAGACCCATGGTGATATTTGATTAACCTGAATATTAAACATAATTACAGCAATGACGAAGCATTCGCGACTGTTCTGTTATCCCGCTGATCTCTTGGCAAAGAAAAGAAAGTATTCCATAGATAGTAAGAGCATTAGGCTAGGGTAATTTCTTCGGTGGAGATGAATGATTAAAATTCATATTTTACGAAGAAATTTTCCTGGTCTGATACTCTTCGGTGTGGGGATGAATTATTAAAGTTCATATTTTATGAAGAAACGTTTCGAGCTTAATGCTCCTACTATTAATGAAATATTACCTTTCTTTTACAGTAATTAGTATTATTTTAAAGCCGGAATCTAATGAATTTTCTTCAGTAGATGGTGCTGGATTTTCAAACTTAAGGAGGGTTCAAATCGTTGTTCTAAGCACGCAAAGACTACTTATAATAAAATTATATTATTTTCAATAGTTTTCAATATTAAGCTTGTTCGAAACAAAATATTCCTTTCCTCGATATTTTCATCTAATATTTAGATACTGATAAGTCATAAGAATATACTCGATCTAGACACAAAATCCAAAGGAATAAACACTTGGAGATACATTCTGTTTACTCAGGACAAGAATAAAGTCCACGTAAAACAAGAATAGAAGAAGACAGGACAGTCATGGTTGCCTCGAGGTATCAGACATGGGAGGAAGCAAACAAATTTTTTCGAAGTGTTGGAATGGTAGCGCACTCATGCGTGTAGCCCAAGCCATCCTCTTGAAAACGTTTCTGTGGCGCACGCAAACGCAGCGTGCCAGGTCAGCGTGACGATCCCGCCTCCGAGGCTATCGATCAAATGATCGTTCCACGGGACGAAACACAAGGAAAATTCTCGGGGACGGTATTCGAATAATCGTTGTTGGACGCAATGCGGTATTTCCAAGCCAATTCGCTGGATTCAATCGTCGCTCCATCGAGCACCCGAGTTTCGAAGATATAAAATAAAAAAAAGAAAGAAAGATGGAACGCATAGAAATCGCGGGGGATGAAAGAGTGCGTGGAACGCTTGCTCCGCTCTTAGCCTTGAATCTCGCTCCGAAAGCATCCAATTGGGTCAAGAACGATTCGACGCGCTCGTTGAAACGGTTTCGAATTAATGTAATCACGCAACGAAAATGAGTGGCGGCAGTGGAGATGAAAAGTATGCCAGAGTCGAAATCTCACGAACTGCGACCTTCGCGGCACTCCTGTTATAACGAACTACGTATTTCAAAGTTTGCCCTCAGTTATTTGAATAATTGCTGGATTTTCACGTGACGATGTAATGCGAAAACGTGTAACGTTCGCGTAGGAAATTTTGCGATAGGATTGCGCGAATTTGTTCGCGGTGTAGTTGATGGAATTGTACAAAGTTTTGGGGTGTTTAAGGGTCGAAGTTTTTTTAACAGCCTTTGTTATGACGTTTCGACCCCTTGTTGGGGTGTTTTAGGTTCTCATCGAAGTTCTTTATCTGGTAATACAGGTATATACGAAGTTTAAAAGTGTTGATAAGAGTATGTAATAACTAATAAGGGAATAGTAAAGAAGAATGTAATATACACTCAGTTCAATAAATATACGTATATGTTTATTGAAGAAATTTGTCTAAATTTAATGACAGGTTTGATGTTCACAAATAAATATTTATTATAAACGTATATATTCTTGTAAATATTTATGATGAAACATTTATACAGAAGCATCAAACTCATCATTTCATTTAGACAAATTTCTTCAATGAACATAACAACCCCCAAAAAAACGATACCCAACAACTCCATCTGTGACACTACAAGGATCTCCTCCATCCCTTATCTCACCCAAGATCTCTTCTTTTCTGATTGAATAAGAATCTGCAGTGCGTAGACATTTTCGACATCCAGAACCGATAAACTCGCCATCGAGGCGAGGTCGACCCAAGTGGTGTACTCGGGAACTTGGCAGGCGGTCGCCCTGTCTCGTCTCTAAAATCCTCGCCTCCTTTTTCTGCTGGTCTCTTTTTCGGCCTCTCGTTCGGGGGCGGCGCGAGACGAAAGGCAAATAGACTCTTCTGCTGCCGCGGCAAGGACGATTTTCGAGAGCGTCATGGTCCCTGATTATCTTTGATCTTCGCCCCCGCGGGGTTGCGACGTCTACGTCAGCTACTTCGACTCTGATTCTCATCCAGAACGTTCCCCTGTCGCGGTCCATTTTCTCGGCCTACGCTTGTTACGCGCTCGACCCTAACTCTCAAATACCCTTGTCTGACGACCAATTCGAAAATCCTATTCCCGAGAGCTCTTATCAGCGGTATCAAAGATTATCCCGTGACGAGGTACAGGAGCTTTTTAAACAAAAAATGTACAAACTTTCAAACTGCTTTAATCCTTTATAGAGCAGAACTCCTTGGACATTTTTTTTTCCATTTTTTTTTTGTGTGGATGAGCGTAGAAACTTAAGAATACAAAATTCCCGCCCTTTCCTTAAATGTAACAATAAGTACCAGTGTTCTATTATGGGTTAAAACAGTTCTAATTGCAGCATTCAAATAGAAAGGATGTCCAGGTAGATCGCGATGGAAATTAGCAATATTTCCACGCAGTGGACGAACGAATGGTGACCCGTCAAGCCTCCTCGCTGTCAAACAACGTCATCATCGAGCTCGAGCCTCCCACGCCAGGACTCGATTCCTCGATTCGAGAATATTTCACGTGTCACGGTTAACGTAATTCGATCGCTGACGCGACGACTCGCCGTTTGGCTGGAATAGCGGTGCTCGACGATCAAATATACCGGGTATTCAAGTGGTCGGGCCATTCCATTGTCCGCACAGTAGGATTCAACGTAGGCTGACATCGCGCGTGTCGCTAACATCATTGCGATCCGGCCTCGGCGCTGGCCTACTCGTAACGCATTAGATTACCACCGCTTTGCGGCCTATTTAATTAGTTTCGGTGCTTTGTGAGACCTGAAGCGCGAGCCACGGGGGCCGATTAAGCGCGTTTATCGGCCGATTCCCGTCGTTGATCGCGTGTTTTCCCGAGCTTTGGAAACACGAATCGTCCTCGACGCGTCGATGAGCTGTGTCAACTCTGGAGTCAAGAATTTCCGGACGTTCGACGAACCGCGTCAACGATCCGACGAGCGAATTTCTCGTCGAAATTCCAAAGCGAGACGGCTTTTTCAAAGAGAGAGAAATTCGAAACTTGGAAAATTTCTGATAAACTCTCGCTGGCATTTGATGCGACTTGAAAGGTATTTTTGGAGGGAGTTATTTCCACGCTGTCGAGTAAAGGAAATGGAAAGAAGAAAATTTTAGGGTGAAAAAGAGTAGACGTACTCGTATGATTAATTTGCAAAAAATAAGATAAATTTTACTTCTTTCTACTTGCACGATAGAAACACTCACCCCTATGTTACACAGCAAGAGTTATTGATTCTGTATAAAGTATACGTACCTGCAACAAAAATAAAAAAATATGATTAGAAAATTAAGCTATATATTCATTACGAGTACAGTGAATTCTGTTTTCAAATGAACTGGCCATACCAGTTTTGTCATTCAAAAATTACCGTACCTACCATACTCAATACATCACTTGTCTCTGTCTATATATGTAGATCCACGTGTTCACCGGTTGAATAAACCTGTCTGTTTAAATTAAACCAACACTTGGAACTTAGATTGCATACCCAATGTCGAGAGGAGAAAGATCAACACTTGGAAGGAGAATTAGCCCGTGCTAGGTCAGACGTGTTAGTGGTCTCTCACAGACCCTAGATCACACATACGCGGTGTCACATCTCTACCACCATCTCTTTATTATCTCACCTATCCAGTGACACCTACAATCGATTTCACAAATGTCCAATTACTCGTATCGAGTCCAAGCTCCCTAATATCGTCCCCTACGTCTTCCATTGATCCACCAGCTGGTGATCCTGGATCGCTTGCACCGGATACCAAGCGACTAATAAAATCTGGTTAGAATCCCATATATCCAGCGATACGTACACCGAGCCTCGAACGAGTTCGTAATCACCTGTATTGTTTCTCACAGTCTTGGAATCGTCTGCGCGGCGCCCAACAGAATCGAGAGCGTCTGCGATGCATTATACAGAAACAACGCTGCTGTTATCAACCAACAGAGGTACCTCTAGTAACCCAGTTATCTGCATCATCTATATCCCAAGGGGTTTCCATCAGCCATGTAGAACAACGCGTACATGCGCTCGTACTAGCGCGAACCTCTATTCCGATCCGTTTTAAGCGTTCTTCACGTGTCCGTTTGTTGTGGCAACGCGAATGGCGGGATGCTTGTTTCCACAGTGTTAAAGGATCTTAATTAGAACGCGTTGCGAGCACGTTGCGTTACCTTAACGGAGAACATTTTGACGGATGAAGGATATTGCATGCTGGGTGGATGAACTCATGGGGCGACCGAAACGCAACCGAGGATTACGTAATTGAATACGTTTCTCTTGTCTCGACGAACCTTTAGGTTGTTTTGGTTACTTTGAAAGTCAAGGAAACAAGCTGAGTTTCATAATTTCAAACTCCTTCCTTGAAACTCAAGGAAATCAAGGGTTAAAGACATTTTTGAACGAAGCTGATGAATAATGTTAGTTAAGTAAATATTTGTAAAGATTTTTCTGTCTTCTTATGGGAATTTAATTCGCAGATTAGTTCAATGAATTATGTCTGAACACGAGTGTGGCATTATTACTGCGACCACATTTTCATAAATGGAGAGGGTCAGAAACAGAATTGGTCGGAACGTTTAAATAATAATTGGAGCTCTGCTTGCTTAATTATTATCCTCTGAATTTATCGTATATGCAACAGTTATTATTAAATTACTCGTTAATTCGAGAAACAGCAATTGGGTTACATCTGATAATCACCTTTGCGTAATAATTATACCGTTTATTCGCTGGATATTCGGTATTACCCGAATATATTTAGACAAATGTTCATGGTATAATATCGCGGATTATTGTTTGCCTGCAAGTAAATCAATAAAATGACGTGTGAAGGAGGGATGATAAATAAATTGCCCTGGTGGGTTTAATGGGCTTCGTCGAAACTTCAGACGTTAACTTAATTTTTACCTGTTATCAATGCAATAAAATTTTTACTATGGCAATCGAGTCGTTTGCAAGCCTACACGTTGTTTGTCGCGACAGCTAACTCGACGATATCCTAAACGCTTTTTCAACGAATCGAACATAAACGTTTATTGGGAGCCCCTAAACACCGACGGGACGAGTTACGAGTTTGTATAGATTTTCGATTAACCGTGCGCGGATTTCTGGAGCGTGGATCGGTCGTGCTTGAAATTCATTCCACGCGAAGCGTCATCGCGCTTAATGATTCAATGGATTTCGTCTGCGCCGCGGCGCGTGACGTAACGTATAAATTATGAAACTCAGTCAACGTCGGAGGGGGTGCTTTAAAATTTTCATTACACGAATTTATCGACCGACGTTATCAGCGTTTGCCATGCCGATGGAGAATCTTTTCGCGGATATCCAGACTTAAAGGGCCATTCGGACGCGACATCTTGGATTGACAACCTTGTTCAAAGCAGAAGCGACACCATCGAATGCAATGGTACATCCGCTAATGATCATTTCGAGCAAACAAGGATTTACTCGACGTTAATTGCCGTGTTGTAAATGTTGAATGTAAATACTGGCAAGGCGATATCGTGACGTCGCGTATGAATAAACAAATCGGGCATCGATCCAGTTGCTGCTACTGAAAATTTTATTATCGCTTTTAGCCGCCGACACCGTCATTGTTTCAACATCCAGCGTTTGTGCCGTACGCCAGCTACGTTCGTATTTCCTGCGTGCAGGCTCGCGAGCGCAAATAAATAATGCAATAAATCGTACGCGAATTTCTATTCTCCCTCTGGATTAAAGTTTCGAGCGTACAATGAATTCAATCGTTAACCGAATATGTCGTCACGGCAGGAAGATTGGCACGTAATTAACTTTCGTCGCATGATCGACACAATTTTCCTCATTTACAATCTGCTACGCAGGAGCCTGTTCGTCATATTTGCAAAATACGATACATGAAAGGGTGGCGAATTAAACGTAGGTACACCGTCTTTACTGATAACCGCTTAACGCTAAACGTACCGACGTTCAATTATAACTATTTCTATCGTGATGGGAAAAATAACTAGTGTTGAAGACACTTTTTTGAATTAAATGCAAAAATATTTTACGTGAAACTGAATTGAATAATCCATGAAACAATTGTATATAATTTATATATAACATATAATAATTGCCTGAACAAATTTGGAAACGGTCATTTAACCGGTAGTGGTAGATTTAGCGTTAATAAGACTGTGAAGTATAAAATGAAATATAATAGAAGTATAGAAGTATAATAGAAAGTAATTAGAGGTATAAAAAAATGAAAAAATTCAAATTACAATGGGGTAAGCTAAAAATGAAGATTAATGGATTCATTATGAAGTATAATATTAATTTTCTCGAGGATACCCCGAGCATGTTACCGCGCGACAGATTGTAGTTTTGACGTCGTCGGAAGCTTTCGTGTTTTATTCATGCGGAAAGGATCGAGTCGCGCTAACAAGAAGCTTCGTCTTGTCTCTGGTACCTTTCTTCCCTGCTTGATACGAAAAACGGCCCGCAAAGGAAGGAACATCCATTTTCGATAAATTATTCAGAGTAGTTCGTGGAACGCGTCGAAAATGAACTATCGTCGACAGAGGGCGAGCGCGATTATCCGTCTCGCGGAAAATGACTTCGACATTAATCAACATCCGTCGAGGTGTCCGGATCTGCGTATTATCGACTGAAGAAAAATCGTTAGACATTTATTATCGTAACCTGTTGTCAAAAGAACTCACTCCACTTCCTCATATCTCCGTTGCACCATCTGGTTCTGTCTGTGGGCTTTCCATAATTCGAAGATCGATTTTGGAAATATTTGTACCCGAAAAATATATATGCGCTAAACTCAAGATAATATTATTTTAATATTTTATTATTTTATTTGATCCTCTGAGAAGAATTAATATATAAAAATGATTGAAGTAGATTCCTTAAATGAAATTACAGAAGGAGGTAAATGGGATAGTAATCATAAGTATAAAATATTTGAAAGAAGTTTGGTTAATCCATTCTTTATTTTGACACAGCATTGGAAATATTGATTGCATCACTCGAATATTCAACATGTTATCACTAATATCTCAACTATATTAGTATCGGGAACATATTATTGGCAGATCGTAGAGTAAATGTATATTGCCTGACATCCAGGCTAGCACGAGTTGAATATCGGTCAATTTACCAATCGTCCAGCTCCGAGAACTTGTGGGCATTAAATGGATTTGTGGGTCATGCAATAAATATCACGTTTCCAGGAAATTTTAGAAAGAACTTTCCTACCTACACCATTTTAAATACATACAAAACTATATTATACTATTTATATAAATACATTATCTTTACTGTCATTCTAGAGCAAATCTATCGAAGATGATCAACTAAAAAATGTTTTATTACTAAATTAATATTCGTTGATTTTAAACATGAATTATATTATTCATAGCATATTAAATGATCCTCCACATCCTTCATTGCCCTACAAACAGTCACGTTACCACCATTTGGACGCAACGATGTCAGCCCACAGCGAATCAATGTAAACCAACGTTTCGGTTTTGACGTAACAACGTCTACCTCCAAACAACACCGTTTCTCCGACTAACACCACGGACGAGGTATCGGAAAATAGTAATATCGAGGTATCGAAGACCACTGGGTCGCCCTTAATGATATAACCACGTCGAACCGTCTGGTGTCGACCTGGATAAACTTCGATCGTATCTCTCGAGTTAAACGTTGTTCCCGTGGAGTCTCCTCGTTTCGTGCACGAATCTGTAAGCATAGTATATCGCGCGCTCCTGTAGGGTAAAGCACCAATAACGAGGCTTAGAAATGGTCCCAGAAGTCTTCCATGCTCAGCCAGCATGGAAGCTTCTCTCGAACGAAGAACTTCCCATGGTCGACCTGCACTTTTCGACAACTCACCTCTGTCGTGGTTCGTACCGTTATTGCTGGGGCAGCTGTAACCGAATTCGAGGAACTTGATCTCCTTTATGCAACGAGGCACTCCAGTTTTTCCTTTTGACGATACCGATTCCCGTATTACAATCATCATTCTTCTCTCAAACGCTACTCGACGGAACCTTTACTCGAACGTTCGTCTCCTCTGAATTTCTACTGTCCAATTACTACCAAGACATCAAGCTTTAAATAAAATTTTTAAATAAATGCTCAGGTATCTCCGAGGATCTTTTTACGATTTTATTTATGTTTCGATTTCAGCAAGAAACAGAAAATGGATCGGTCTATTAACAATAACGTTTGCGCAAACAGTCGCAGCGTTCTGTTTTCGGATGGACGCGCGGCGCGTGCGTTAAATTAGCCGCGTTTATTAAAAACGCTCATATTTATGGCGCCTGCCGGTGGTCCACAGGCTGCAGTCAATAGCATTGTTATGCTAAATGCTTTAATCAAGACCCACCGTAGCTATTTGCCGCCCTCTCGACTGATACAGCTAATCGCGCTATAGTCGATACACTGTCGACGAGAGAGACTCTACCAGCCACATACCGTAACTCCGACGATTTTGTGAATAGAAAATGAGAAAGTTGTATGGAGCTCGCGATATTTATATTTATGCAGGTTAATTCTGATGAAATTTGAGTTTCTCGTCTCGTTCTCTTGTCCACGACTATTCTGTAACCCTCTATCTAGACAAACAAACAAAATGGGCATGTTTCTACTCTCTGCTCTCACTTTTTTGTTGATATAAGTTTATATAATTTTAAGGAAATAATCCTTAAACTGGAATATTCAATACAAAGGGAAAATGTGCGAGGAAGTAAGGGTAAAAATCTTTAATTAAATGTGTTTGCAAAGGACTATGCCATTGTCTTTGTTGAATTAAAATGTCAGGAATTTGTTGAATTTAGCTTGCAGAGATGAATTTGGTAGAATTTCTCTGGAAATTTCGCAAGCAAAATTACAGATCCACTATTCAGCAACTTGCCGGATTACGTTTGCCACTTCGTTCTTTTCCAAAAAATTACGCGAAAAAACTGTACACTCTCAAACAACACTGTGCATTGTCGCTTTACACTTCCGTTTAAATTGTCGACGAATTCAGAATGCAAGAACGCGAAAAACTTTCGAAAGGATCATTGATTTCAAAGAGAGTTTTCCTCAAACGACGAGATTGGGTACACAAAATCCTTAGATGTAACCAGACAACAATTTCCCGAGTGCAGTGAAAATGTAAACAGATCGTCGAACGCGTGCAACACGCAATCACTCGTGCACACGCTATTCCCAAGTCCAAAGTGTGCAAATACGTAATTCTGCAACAGGAAGTAGCGATGAATATCGGGACACGCGAACAAATATAATTTTGTGTTTCCGCCATCGGGCCATTACACGGGCCACTGAATATTTTAGGCACATCCGCGTTCGTCGCTCGGTGTACTTGACAGTGTATAAAAATTTCACGAATGCATTAACGATCATCAATAATCGTTTGTTTTATGCGATGCTGCACAGTCGAGTGTTCAAAGGAATAATCGACATAACAATTGTTACGAGTTAAAAGACTAAAGAAAAATCAGCTATGTAGGCAATAAATGTGTAAATAAATACTTCGACGCTGACGAAATTATCTCTTCAGGAAATCGAATATTAACCGCGTGTACGCGATCAATACCATCGGGTGAAGAAGCTTGACGATCCGACGAAATTCCAGCTCGACGAGGATATAGTTCACCGTGATATTTATCTCGTTCGGTGTAATTTTCGAGAAAAATTAGGGGGCCCAGATGGCGCCAGGGGGATGGCGCGGAGTGCAGGCGCAAGCCAGAATTTTTGCATGTAGATTGGTAGCGAACTCCGCTCCGCGAGTGGAGCGGAAGAAGCAGCGAAAGAAGTGGAAGGCAATTTCGAGTTGGGGTAGATGTATGTCCTGGCGATAAAAGTAATGAGATCCATTATAACAAGGTAAGCTGCTTCTTGTAAGAGAAGTATCTATTCGTTTGTCAACTAGTCGACACCTTCCTTCGATTCCCTTTTAAACATCTCGTCAGGAAGAGATTTAATTGACGATTTTCTCAAATTAATTAATTATCGTATAAATGATGATATAGGGATTAACCAGTAACTGTGGCTGCTGTAAACTCGAAGAGTTATTGGAGAAGATAAAAGTACTCCGGCGTGAATAATTATTCGTCGGCGCTTGCTTCAGTTCTGTAACTCCTCCAGTATCGTTGCACGGGGGTTGTAGTTATCTGCCTGACTTCTATGAATCCTCCTTTATCGCTACGCAAAGGATTGTAACGCGTGAATTAAGATTTTTCTAAATTGGTTAACGTAATATTTCAAGAGATCTGATATCTTTTTTACTTTTCTCAAGAATAAATCTAAACTACCACTAATTTTAGAGCCTCCAAAGTAGACACACCACCTAAGTTAATTGAAATAAAAACCTAATGCTAAACGTCTTATTTTCCTAATGCAATTGCGTCGTCACATCGAAGAAGAAATCCACAAGTTTCGCGCAGCTCATAGCGTCTGTTTGCATAGTTTTTGGTAACGATGCAGCGAAAACGACAATCGAGGGCGTCCAGCCGAGCGTGTAACGTCCCTCGAACGCCAAACTCATTGGATGCGACGCGATAACGTCGGGTCGAATCACTTTTTCGTAATTTCACGGACACTTGCTGCCACGAGGCAGTATTGAAATTCCCAGGAACATTCTGAACCGCGTTTTCTCGCCGCGTCTTTGCTGAATTCGTCGAACGAAAACGAAGACGGGGGAGTGAATGGCTCCGCGAGAACGCGAAGAAGCTGCAGAAATTGGCCAGAAAACGGAACAAATTGCGCGTCGAGCTGCGGGACGGCGATGGAAAACTGCGGGGAATTTGTGGACGTATCTGCTGAAAGGTTCGAGGGAATCGCATCGAACGAATTAAAGTTCGTTCGTGACGCGAAACCGCTGGAAAAGTTTCGATGGAAAACAAGCTGCACCGGTCAGAGTACTTTCGCTTCGAGGGACGCTGTAAATAGACGCAAAATCCGTTCTAATATCGGGGGAAAGGGGCCATTTTCCGCTGGACATCCGTGGCAAATATTATTTTTTCCGTTTCACTCGCGGGTACATGAAAAAAAGTTGATCGCTAATAAAACTCAAATTTTCCTATCGCTACCAGTGGAAATTGTTATCGTCTCTCGGTTCTATCTTCCGTTTTCCTCTTCTTCTTTCTGTGATAGAAAAAAATAGAAGAGAACGTAAGTTTTGTGCAGAAATTTTTACGGATCAGCTGTCAAGTTGGAGAGGCATTTCATATCCCTCGCGAAGAGGAAAGGAATCCGGAGTCTGATTGTGGTTTATCGAGCCGAGAATAATACATCAAGAAATTCGAACGTCTTCGCGGAATACGCGGTTTTCCATTTGAATACCGGCAAATGAAAAGCAGGAAGACGATTTTCCTTTCGGGCTGGGTTTATCAAATTTTCGTCGACTAAACAGTTCAGTCAAAAATTTCATAACATTCACATCACATAACATCTTCATTGACAACTCAGAGTTCACGCGTAGATTAAGATTTTTCTAAACTATTTGATATCTTTTCGTTTTTGTTAAGCATAGGTTTAAAACACCATCAATTTTAGGGCCTCCACAGACCACCTAAGTTAATTAAAATAATAACCTAAAGCTAAACGTCTTATTCTCCTAATGCAACTAAGTCGTCACATCGAAGAAGAAATTCTCAACATTTCATGCAGCTCATAATCATCTCGCCAATCCTCAAAATCTACCGATAAACCAACGTCAAGCAGAGGACTCGTATCTATTGGAAAACACACACGAAAATCTCCGAAAAGTGTTTTCTAAAATTATCGAAGTTTCACAAGTCCCGCGTGTCGCGTTTATCTCATCCAGAGTGTAATAATTTCGGAGGCAATTCTGTCAAGCGTTGAGCGTTCGTTCAGCGTGTGTCGGAAGATCTGCCGATGCGCCTTAATGAAATTCCCCGCGTTCCGTGGCACCCGTCCATAAATTACGCGGCTTAATTAGATTAAAAGTAGCACTGTTTTATACGAGGCGTTTTACAGAATGTCACGGCCGGGACCAGCGTTCCACGGAAGAAATTTTCGATGATAAAGCGTCTCGCGGGGGAGGGTGGCGTTCGAGGGTAGAAATATTTCAACGAGGGCGGGAAGTTCGGCGTCCACGAAATCAGAAAATGGCGGACACGGGTTTACCCCCCTCTGTAAAAGAATAAACGTTCCCTCTCGCGGAATTTGTGGGGTCTACGTGCAGTCGTTGCCGTATCGTTGCGTTGAATAAATTCGAAGAGCAGCTGGATTCCTCGTATATTTTCAAATCTAAATCGAGCCGGCGCTACAGCTTGTTACGTTCGCGTGCTTCCCGAAATGAAACGATGAATTTTTCATTTCCCTTCCTCCATTAGGAAATTGATTTAGACGACTCGCATTGTCGAACCCGTGCGCCCTGAACGATCCTCCAATTTCGTGCTGCACTTGAACGATAATTGTCTATCGAAATCGGGACGTTTTACTTTGCCGAACGCGTTTTAATGCTTAATCGAGGACGCGACCGTTTCTTTTCTCGTTTCAGCAAATTTTGTTCTGTCGAACTCTGTAGTTTTTTCAATCACGTTTCTTCAATTTAGAGAATCAAAACGTTCACGCTAGTCGTAATAAAATAAGAGGAACAAAGGAAGAAATTTCAATCGAGAAAGTTTCAAGTTACCTGTATTGTTCTTTAAAATGAATATGATTGGTTATCGTAGATTCTAAAGTTTCAAATTTAGTTTCAATTAATTAAGCAAAGAAGTCGTATCGCTAATAAATATGAAGTTGAATATACTTCTTACTTCCAACTCCTAATATTGATTTTAATCTATCTCGAAGTCGAAATTAAATGACTTCATTCGGCAATTTATACAACACTCGTGTGTATCACTCAACTAGTTGGGAGTTAATTAAGCGAACGAAAATTACTCCGAACTTCGCGAATGAAATGTATTTGATATCTCGTGTCGTACCCACAGAACTTCATAAGATATACATTATTTTAGTAATTAAATTCGATGAGCAAGTTTCAACAAGTTGTCGAGAAACAATAGAAGCACTCTTTGAAATATGTGTTTCCAACATTCAGAAAAGGGTTTAAACGTGTCGCGAAATCCATTTGCGTTTCCCCTTGGATCTTGTTGGATTCATCAGTAAGGATTTGTCCAGCAGATCCTGCTTTACACACGAAACGAAACGTAAAAGGGTTTCGAGATAAATTTACGACTTCGAAATCCGTGGGAGGACTTTGGAAGCATATTTATGTTCCCAAGAAATTATCCTAGACGATGGTAATAATTTTGATTTATTATTCCCTAGAAGCAGTTTGTTTCTTGGTTTATCATTTGTACTAATGCCCTCCATATCTCTCAAGTTCATATGAATATTCAGGGTTGCCCACATATTTCTTTACAACTCGATATTTTGCAAGCTATTTCATTTATACTAGTACTCCTCATATCTCTCAAGTTGATGTAAATATTCAGGGATACCCACGTAATTCTTTACAGCTCGATATTTTGCAAGCTATTTCATAAATTGTAATGAGCAAGGTTTTGAATGTTATAGATCTGACCTTTTAATTAAAATTGAGGTTGGTCCTCAGAGTTAATAAAATGTCTTCTCCTCCTGCTCGTCGAATATGTCCCATCGCAGTCGAATACCGCGGGCTCGCGCAAATTTAAGCGATTCCCCGATTATTCGAAGGTTATTCGAAGGTGGTGCAAGAACTTCGTACATCTCTGACATCCAGTTAGCATGGAATACCCGGCGTGATGCAGCCAGAGATGCACGGGACACGGACACTTAGCATTCTCGTTCCGATGTTGGCCTGTCCGCGACCGCAAGGGTCGACAGATTTTCCGCGTGTAACTGCGCTTAGGCGGCTTGGAAATTACGTGCGCCAAGTCGCCTTTAAATTCGTTTCCGACGACGCTCGAATCGGATTAAGAAGACGCAGAAGGGAGGGGTGCGAAATTGCTGTCACGTTTTGTGCGCGTCTGAAGGTGTGAAAAATAGGGATAAAAAATGAACGAGGTTCGTTCGTTGAAAATAATTAATTCGAAAATAAATTGGATCAAGCTTACATGGTTATCATAGACATTTTATTTTAGGTTTTTTATTTGGTACTAGAACAAAAAAAATTTCTCAAGGAATCTTTAAGATGAAAAATCTTTAAAAACTGAAAATTCTGGGACGTACTTATCGAGCAGATCTGCGTAATAAAAAGAAGCGAAACGACGTTCAAGATTTCCTGAGTTGGAAAATAGTCTGTACGCGAAGGGAATTTTAATTGCGTCCATTAATGGAAATGCCTGGTCGAGAGTAAGCTTAGCGATGTCAAATCTTGTGACAAGCGACATCGACGTACATTTGACGATAGGCGATGGAAAAAATGGCAAATAAAAATTATGCGAAAGTAAATTAGACTCTTCGAGAGCAGTTGAACAGGCGACAGAATGGTTAAGCCGTGTTTGGACATTGAGTGGTCGTGTTTCTAACCAACGAGAATCGATCATAAATGTATTATAATTAGATTGAGAATCGTATGCATTTATGGTGTATGGGAATACGAGATGCATCTGTTAAATGTATCCTAAGTTAATATTATTATATTCATTTATGAGATATATTCTACTTTGCATATGATTTTCATATTAGCGTGTTTCATAAATGCATAGAATCTAATTATAACGTTTCCGACAACGTTTCGTGTCTTCTACAGTATGTTGTGTGGTTTCATGTATACAGTATGTATACACACAACAAAGATTGCAAGTAGTTTCTATTAGTGTCAGTTCCATTAGCGGAGAATAATAACGGAACGAGCAAAAGTCTCTCGTGAGCTGTAAAATTGCGTCGATAGCAATTTCTTATTATGCAACATTTGGAAGAAAAAAAAAATCGTCGAATTGGTCGCATTGTGAGAACTGTTACCGCGCTAGCAGAATCCTAATTGAGGTCATTAATAAAACCGTCTTGATAAAAATGGGCGCAGTCTGAATCGAAAACGTGCCGTTTCTCGAACTTCAATGTAATAATTCACCGAGCTAATTGAATAAAAATAAGCCAGGGTGCGATTAATATTGCTCAGCGGGAAACGCAGGTTTCGAGGTGTGTGTTAAAATATAAATTACCTTACAGAGGGTGCCATTGGCCAGAACAAAGGAAATGGCGAGACCCAACATAAGCTTTCCTAAGGTCACAGTTACCATTATCTCGGTTTTCGCAGACTGTTATTCCTAACGCTTATTTCGAGGCGGATCTACGCATTCTACGTGATCTGCTTGCTGAGCGTTATGATCATTTCCTCCATTTGCACCTCTGCATTCCCTAATAATCGTTAGGCGAACCACGAGCCTCTCTAGAATTGGGTTCTTTAATTTTGAGAGTAATGTTACGTGTAAAACCGTTTTTACTTTTCTTTGAGCTACATAATTCGAGTTTGCACTTGCGAATGGAATATCTATGCGTGAATGGACTCAGGATATACAGTCAGTCAAATAAGTATTCGTACCCTCTACGTGTATTGAAGAACTGTCTCTAAATTAAGTTTAATGTTTTTATATAAAAATTTTATTTGGAAACATTAAACCTATCATTTAATTTAGACAAATTTCGTTAATCGACCTATGTAGATGCTACGAATATTTATGGGACTGACTGTATGTAAACGTTTATTGTCAAGCTTGTATTTCAATCTCAACTCATGAAATGTGTTCAAAGGACCGTGAGGAATCATTTTCGCCCCGAACACGAGAAAATACATTCTCCTCGAGAAAAGGTAGACCCGTCGCGCTTCTTACGCCCCTCAATTATCGGAAAACGAGCCGGCGTGGAAAATGTACATGCGATTGCTATAAGCACCTACCAGCTGTGGCCAGCGGACCGTGAGGTAGACTTTGGCGCGGCCAAAGAGCCGCAATCTTCGTAATCTCCTCAGCTTCTTATCGTTAAAGCCCATCCCCATGAAGACGGGCGCCACACGTGATCCGCATTGGCACTCCAGGTTGCTAACCGATTATTTTTCAGCGCGACAACACACCAGCTCATCCAACAGAGATCCTCGGACCAGACGATATAGCCACACTTCCTCCCTGGATCCTCAATGATCTCACTCTCAGAAATCACACGCGAACCCCCGCGAACGCCTCGTTGTGCTTCTTCCTCACAATATTTAACACGAAAATTGGAGATTACTATGTCTACCTTTCGTTTGTTTTTTCACTAGAAACATTGGCGCGTGACGTATTGAATTTAAACCAGTGTTGTGGGAAGATGGGACGACTAGATGCGATAATTTAAAAACTTATCTGTATAAAATAAAAAGAAAATTATGCAACCTTATACAGTCAGTCCCATAAGTATTCATATGAATATATTCATTATGAATATTTATACGAATAAACTTTACACATGTATATAATTATAATAAAACCATTATTTGGAAACATGACATGTATCATTTAATTTAGACAAGTTTTTTCAATAAACATAGAAGGTACGAATACTTATGGGACTGACTGTATCACAGAATTTTTTGTCTATTCCTTGCTTCTCTCTGTCACATTGGTTTCAATTTTATTTCACTAGCTTCGATAGTTCCACAGGCGGATTCCTTGGTTCTCCCGTTTCTTTGGAACAGCGTTCAAGACGGGGTGATTAACAAGGAAACGGTAAACTTCGATTCTCATGGAAAACTGTTGAAATCGAGTAGGTAGGGACTAACGCCACGTGACTTCCGCCAAGGGATCGTTAGACAGATTTGTGACCTTGGAATCGCGATTCAATGTGCAGGGAGCATTGTGCGAGACCCGACGCGGTGCCTGCATAATCGCGACACATTATCGACGCGTCGTTTCCCGTCGAACGTTCCCTCGACACTCTAGCAATCATTATGGGGAGATAAAGGGATCAGTACTCGGAGGAACTGCGAATCGTAAAAAGAGACGACGAAGTCACTCAACATTTCTCAACCAGAAAAAAAAAGTTCGTTAGTTTGAACGTTGAAATTCTTTGTAGAAAAAGGAATTCGATAAAAGCAAACTTTAGAATTTTCGTTTGAATGTTTACTGTCTTTCCAGGTCATAAAACATTCGAGATTCTAAGATCAACAAGAGTCAAGAAACACTTAGATCGGTCGTGGAAACTGGAAGGTCAGGTACTACCTGACTAGTTTCCCTGATTTAGTTTCCACCCATTTTCCGATTTCCCGCGACAAACGCGAGAACCAGAATCCACTGTAAAAGCCCCGAACAGCAGTGTGCATTATTCACGATGCTCGAGGACATCTAGCAAGAGCACATTGTTTTCGATTTGTCACGATCTACGTTTATTAACACGTTCACTGCAATTGCTTGTTTACACGACAATATTTTCTCCATTTTGAGAAGCCGTTTCTTGTACTGAATTTGTGTACACAAATTGCGTCTTAGGTGTAAGTCAATATTATTTTTAATTTTACTAGCACCATGACTTTTACCTTTACGTAGATTTTTCAATTGGACTCTAAGTCGCGGATGCACAAACCCTTTCATGCTCATGTGTCAAACAATTTGTATTGCTATCACATTTTTAATTTATTAAAATTTTTAAATTTCTTCTCTTTGAAGGATCACTGGATATCTGATGTGCATTAAAGCCCAGAGTAAAAAGTAATGTTCACCGAATCTAAGTACGAGCATGAAGGGACGTTCTATAAAAGACACAGCTGTTAATTTCTTCATTTAAATTAAAATCGTTTTATGCGAAATACATTTCGATTTAACACGTTAGTCGCCACATCAGGACTTTCCATTAAGAAATTAAAAAAATGAATTCCAAAGGTTAGGCAATACTGAAAATAAACCTGGATAGGACTCGTGAATTTGGCGAAGAAAAAAAATTCTGTACTACGACAAATGTTAAATTAGTATCTAATCTTCAATATTCTCGAGACATAAATTTCAACTATGTAACAATTTTCACGAGTTTTAACTCGGCAGCCAAAGTGTTAATCTTCTAATAACCTTCGTCTAAGTCGAGTCTTCCCGTTCACTTCGGCGACAACGAAGCGTTTCGGAGGCCCATCCCCCGGGGGATCCTCGAGGGACACTAGATTCGCGGGGTCGTTCACGCGGGAAGACAACGTGGACCCCGATGGGACCCCGAAGGACGCAGACAAAGGCTGCCTGGGAGACAGGAACCGATCCCGCGGGTTTGGATCCGCGCGAATGACTGCCAGTGCTTTCGCTCGGCGGGCCATGGGGTGCCGAGGGATGCTGCCAGCTGGTTGGACGGCGCAAGATCTACCCCCACACGCGATCCACGGCCACCCACTGGCACCCCTCGCAAGCCAGGCGGTATGTATCTTCAGCCTCCCTCTTTCTGCTTCCAAACAACTTGATGCCCTCTATGGAAAAAATCATCCCCATCGACGGTGTCGCGTGATACTCGAGTAATCCAAATAATGGAATCTTGCTGGGGTAAAAAATTGGAGACAAAACGTTCGCAGTATGTTACAGTTTTAATTACGAACGGGGATGGTACATTTTTTGTGATGGGAGGGTATGTCAAGGATTGTGTAACCTTTGACACGTTGCTTTCTGGTAATGCTTGGGATAGTAACGCATTCGCGACCGGCAGATATTTTATGTATATTTATATATTTTATATATACATGTATATCATTTGGAATAGAGACCAGGAATAGAATTTGAAGTGACGTGAATTCACGTCAGCGGTCGCGAATGTGTTAACGTTTTCCAGAAAAGATACTGGCGCCCAACACGCTGGTTATTCATTGAATCGCGTGTTGTTCGGTATTTAGGCGTTGTCCGATGTAATTTACTCTGGGAATAAAGGAGGACTCGCGGTTGGATGAATGGTCGTTGAAGGTATTGTTTCGATGAAGTTTAGAAATTACTTGAATGGAAGAAATATTAGTCTGAAAATATGTATTGTTCTCTGAATAGAGGGTAATCGTGTTCGTAGGAAATTGAGGATGTTTAAACCCAATACAAGATTTTTCGAGCATTGGTGATTGAATTTTTCAGCAAAACAATGTTCTGATTCATATTATTAAATCAGTACAAGCGTTCTGATGGACAACTGTTTGACACCATCGATGAGTTCGGGTAAAACAGAATTATAAGCCGCAGAAATCGATACCAAACCGTCAAAATGAGATTCTCTTATATCTCTGTTTCCCTATTATCTATAAATTGTATCATCATTTTCCAAACAATGTGTACCATTATTTTCTCCAATACCTCCCATACCATTTTCCCTAAAACGTTGTTACCTCAAATTCAGTAAGGCGACTTTAAGTAAAAAAATATCAAACAATACACCAATAATCATTTCACCTGTGCTTCGACGTCCAAGATAGTAAAATGTTGTACCATTTCATTGAGGAGCGTATCGGCGGAGCTGATAAAGAATGAAAGATTGCGGCAAGCTATAAATATATTGCTATGGGCCAACGACGCCGTATGTCCTGGAATCATGCTGTTTACGTCGAGCATGCTGCGACTGATATCTAATTCCCTCTCACATGTTTATCCTCAAAGGGGCGCTCAGGTACCAAGGGTCAATATAGCTTTTACCGTCATCAAGCTTGCTCGAAGTAATCCTTCTGCAAAAATAAGTCTGAGAGATGCGAAAGGGATGAGGGGGTAGAGGAACACGTGTCCAAACAACTTCTCGGCTTATCTTCCCATTTCTGAGCGGCGCGCTGCCGGGAAAAAACGAAAAAATGATCCGTTGGCTTTGCCTGGCCGAGCGTAAAAAACGCTCTGCTGAATATGTCAAAGCAGAAGGAGCCCCGGTATATTATGGGGGATGATACCGCTGCGCCCCATCGTCTTTCCCGTCTGGTGTAATTCTTGCTATTTCAGGAATTTTTCCCCGTAACATTCAAATATCGTTGACCCTGGGATCACTTCTGACAGGCTTCGCTTCTGGGATCGTTTGAGCGCTCAACTTAAACTATGAACACAAGAATTCTGTACAAATAGCACTCCTCTCCCGCAGACAAATCCATCTGAATTAAAATATGGGTGATGCCACTTTCATTTTCAGGCAGAAGTTTCCTAATTCGCATTGAGTTTTTCTGTAAATCGTCCAATTCCGAATACATCCTAGCGTAAGAAATATATATAAAAAAATGGAGACATGAATTCATTCTATATTAGAATAATTTTTCTTAAAATTTTGTATCATCACACAGTGTCACATTCTCCTCTCTAATTGGAATTTATAATTTCCTGTTTCCACAGAGTTAAAAAAACGTCCAGATTTTAAAAATCCTTCTAGGATTTACTCTAGGACATAATTCGACGCTGAAACAAAAATGTCGAAGGGAAGTTTGATCTACCATCAAAGAGACCGACAAAGGGGAAGCTGATTAACCGACTAAATGAATTATTGAAAAACAAATTCGCGTAATAGCGCCTGTTAGACGTTTACTAGATAAATTCTGGACCCGTACCCACGTTTTCAGCCCCCTCTGGCGGTCTCCTGCTCGCTTATTTACCGTCGTCGAAAAACGAAGCGAAAAGAAGCACGCTTTGCTCGTCCTGGCATGAGAATTCCTTTGGCGCGGTATAAGGAAAAAAGTTGCAGAGGATTATTTAAGTAATGGCGAAAAATCAGATGCTACGATGTATTCCAAGTTGGACGATTTACAGAAAATTCTGGACTTGACGCGCGTTAGGAAACTTCTTCCTGAAAATGAAAGTGGTATCCATTACAACTCCTCTAATCCCGAAAGAGGATTATCTCATGTCCCACTTCCGGCTCTAATTTTAGACAAGCCTTTTTTAGAAACACCACTATACCTCGCCTTTTTTGCATAATTGGCAGCATGGAATTTCACATATTGAGGTATTTAGGGGGCTATACCTAAATTCACGAGAAACTCGCATCGAATCTCGCGGAATCTTCTAAAAAGGCGTAGAAGCCGTAAACAATGTCTAGACCCTACGATGAGAGTTCCCAACTACCAACAGGAAAAG
Source organism: Hylaeus volcanicus (assembly GCF_026283585.1). Taxonomy (NCBI): domain Eukaryota; kingdom Metazoa; phylum Arthropoda; class Insecta; order Hymenoptera; family Colletidae; genus Hylaeus; species Hylaeus volcanicus. The sequence continues at coordinate 9,216,822 of NC_071977.1, forward strand.
CAAAATCGCGACAAGCAGAAGTTTAGAAGACAGGTGAAATTCCTGGTAAGAGCACGCAGTAACTCAGTCTGCCCTCCGTCAAAAGTTCCAACTTTACTCCGCCCAGCTTTTCAGCCTTCCTTCCCTTAAGGACTCTTCGTTACTCTCCACTTGGCATTAAAACAGTGATGTAGTACGCGAAACGCCCAAATCCAAATTCTTCCCAAGTGCCAACCGTTTCGGTGGTGAGCTCGAGCAAGTATGAAGAATTAAATAGAGATTTTCTAAAGTTTCTGTGCCTCCCCAACCAAACATTCAACCAAACAAAACCTGAGATACTCTCTCTTGGTCTATCTTTTCTTTCAGGCTCCTTTGCACTCCGAATTATATTTCAATTTCGTTACCAGCAGCTCCAAAGCATTCAAGTGTTTTATTTGAAATTTACTTTAACTAAAAAAGAAGGCAATTTAAATAAATAAATAAAGAAATGAATTTATTGCCCAATGCTTGTGTTTTCCTTCGGAATGTACGAAAATGAAATGAGGCATCCATCTAAGCGATCGTGTTTATCATATGTCCCAGGCATTCCCTCTTGATTTGAACATGAAAGAACGTCGAGCGGGACTCGCCAAAGGAGCTCCTGAGATAAAAACTGGTGTCGGGTCGCACTCGACGTAAGAGTGCAAAGGGTTAACTTTACGCTACGTCTGGAGATGCTTTGGTCTTCCCTGATGACTGCGCGAAGGAACACGACGGTTTGCCATTTGGAAAATGCATTGTGCATTACTGGGGACCGGGCTCCTCGCGCGAAACGGAACGCCAATGAGGCTGGCCGTGGGAGGAAACGAAAAATCCCCACGGCACCAGCGAACGATTCGAGTGCACTTCGACGAGATCAAAGCTTCTGCAGAGAGAATGGAAATAAAAGGGTCGACGTGAGATCATGGGACCTCAAGTGCAGAGACCCCGGCGTACAGAGAGCTGTCGATCGATGCATAAACATTAATCTCTATGGCGAAAAAAGAAATAAAAAATTTGCAATTTATGAGGGTCTCTAGAAAGATATATTGTATTTTCTGTCAGGTAAGTGTTGGTTGAGGATAAAAATAATATATTTCCGTTTACGACGGAACTTTCTGTTCGCGGAGGGTCGTATAGATCGGCGTTTAATTTGTAATGAAAACGGTTACAGTGACAGGAATCGCGTTTAAACGTGATCGAGCAGATTATTACGGATTTATTGGGTGGAAGTACTCGCGTATTCAATTTGCACAGACGAGCGGCGTATGTAACTCGATTTCGGAGAATACCGGAATAGTGGCTTATGAAAACGTTTCATCGTTACCTTTAATTGTTTGATGTTGGTAAACCGTTGAACTGTTAACCGATTGCTAGATAAACGTTAGCTCGATCAATTTTCAGATGTTTTCGGTTCATTTTTATAAGCTCGGATTCCCGAGATTCAGTAAATTTGCGAAAATACGTAGGATTATGCTGTTATTATATTATTCTTCGTTAACATGGGCCATGATCTACCGCATACAGTTCACAATAGAATTCCAATTATTTTTTTACCGTACGAGCAATATTTAATTTAATCATGAATGTTGACCCAGAATTTTAATGGTTACTTTCCCATTACGATATTTAATATATTGAAAGTGAATAAATGCCACTGAAAAATTTCATCAGGAATATTTTGTAAAAATTTAAACGAGTATTATCGCATTCAAAATATATTAAATATCGTAACTTTCCCGTTACGATATTTAATATATTGAAAGTGAATAAATGCCACTGAAAAATTTCATCAGGAATATTTGGTAAAAATTTAAACAAGTATTATCGCATTCAAAATATTAAAATTTTTCAGAGAATACGACTCTATAATTACCCTTGATTTTCGTTTATTTCCAACAGAATAATTCTCTCCGCGAGGAGGGAAGATACTGCATTCAACTTTCGCAGTAAAAAAGAAAAATCGAACGAAATTTTCAGCGCCAAATTTCCCCCAGTCACCCTGAAAACTAAAGCCGGGGACCAAATATGAATATAATGGAGGACCCGATAGGGGAAACGAGAGCGAGTACCGAGGATTTATGCGTATTTTTGTCGACGAAATGGACACTTGCCAGCCGATAGACTAATTTAGATCAAGGTCTTGGAAGCGATTCTCCAGCTCCGTAAACTTCCATGCACAGATATCGGCAAATATTTGTGGCACACGTACTGGAGGGGGTGGGTGGAAGGACGTGTCAACATTTCCGTTGTGCAAACTAACAACGAATGGGGAGACAGGATCGTAGCGTGTCGTCAGGCAGGAAGAATTCGAAACGAAAGTCCAGCTCGTTGGAGGAGTGGCCATGTAATGCGTTAATTGTAGATGCACGCAACAACCGATTAAGTTTTATGGTCATTAGTTTGTGGAAACGGGGATCGTTCGCAATTCGACCGCGAACAGTCGAGTGTAACGACCAGAGATAGACGAAATTTTATTCCGATAACAAATGACGAATAAAATCGAATGAATTGTGATTTACTAGAGTCGTCGTATATAGCAGTTGTTTATTTTTCATTTGTTTATTCGAAAAATATAGGATAAAGCATCATATACTGGGATCATTTTATGAGTTAGGGGGCCGGAAAGAGCGAATATAAAAGGGCAATGTGTGTGTTAGGAAAACAGAGCATAGGAGTACTAAGCTGCAGAATTTAAAAATTCAAAGGTATGTAATATAGGTTAAATGTTTTTTTTTTATGATTTGTAAATGATGTAGCAAAAGTTCTTCATTATGTAAAAATTACAAGGAATAAATTATCTATCTATCTACTAGGATGACTTTAATAACAGTCTTTTAGATGAGAGAAAGCTGTAACACCTTTATGAGTCAAGTTATTTTTAAACTTTCAAAGAAACTTCATTTTTATTTCCCATAAATGTCGCCCAAACCAGGAGTCATATATTCAAGAACATTTATCTGTCCTCTTTCAAGTTTATAACGCGAGAACTTCTGCTATAAAACTACCACTTCAAATTAGTTAGTCAAAAGCCAAATCGAAACTCAGCGAATTAAAGACAAGGGCAACGATAAGGATAAATCCCGTTCGCGCTTGAATTTCGACCAGGTTATCGATTCGACGCCGATTTGGAAAATGTAGCCTGATAACGCCGATTATATCGAGTGTGAACGCGTGTTTCAATGCCCGATAAGCTGTGCCAACCGGTGCCAGGCACGTTCCAACTCTCGATACGGCGCGTAACAGTCGTTCTTAAAATCGTCTACGAGTCAGACTGATTATAAAGTATCAGGAGATGATTGGAAGAGGGTTGGGATTCGAAAGAAGAAACAGAGGTCGTAATTTAGGTCGAGACCGATAAGAAACGTGCCGAGTGCTCGCAGTTATCCGACGCCAACGGGACTTTTCATTTATCCTTCGAAACGAGGCCTTGAGATTAAATTCAACCGCGGAAGAAATGAACTCGGAAGCAAAAACAATGCTTTGGAGGTCTGGTTTGATCGAAAACTTGCCCGCTACGGTATACGAATTAGCGTTCTGGTGAGCTTCGAGGGACTCCTTTGACACGGTTTTGCTTTCGTACGTGCTTCATGCCTCGTTTCATCGGATGGAAGTTCAGAATTTAGTTTGGAGCAATACTGGGTTGGTGCCCAGCAGGCAACTGATATCATGGTTGCACGTAATTGATATCAGACTTCCAGTTTTATTTCGAAATAATTAAAATTTCACGATCCATTCGCTACAGGGAAAATTTAGAGCATCAAAGTGGTGCTTAATCAAGCACCAAATCATTAAAACGACCTAACCCAGAAATGGGTGAGAGGACTCTTCATTATGGAATTAAAAAAAAAATTCCAAAGGTGAGACAATAATGAAAATAAATCTGGATAATAGTCATAAGACAAAATTTTAACTTTGTAGAAATATTCACGAGTTTTACTTTAACAGGCAACGTGTTGAACGCGATAATGTATAGTTTTCGACAACCTCCAAAAAAACCCAATGCAACTCCCAATCTAGAAACGATGAAGAGTTATTAAAATTGTTATTTGGACATCATTAAGACCACCGTTAATTGCAGAGAAATACCATATTCTCGATGATGAACCTCGTATAATTAATAAAAAAAGAAATAAAGCATGAAAGCTGTAACATGGCGATTTAAAACTTTTATTCTGACTTCTGCGTATGTTTGGCACGAGCCTGGATAAGGGAACTTAAACGTACGTTTGCGGAGGACTGCGTGCATCGGTATCAAGATTTTTCTCCAGCATTTTAACCAACGGTATTAGCTCGCCTTTGATGTGGACCCTCCGCGCCATTTTCCTCGTATTCCTCTTTGTACTAGTGAACTAATTTCGTTTTTGCGAAGCTCCGCCACACGTCTTTTCAAGGTAATTTTAACGAGTGCTTTGTACGCCGTTGTCCGTTTGATCCGTGGTTATGGTTTTTAAAACATTAAAAGCTCTTGACAAAGGATTTCGCCAACGTACTCGGTATATCCGTTACAAAATTTAGGTGAACTGCGTAATTCGTTACAGTAGAAGATATAATCCGTCATTAGCGGTAGCGGAGCGTAGAGTATTCGCACGGGTAATATCGTAAACGAGCTACTTACATTAACGCGATCGTGGCGGCAAGTATTTGAACGAACTTACCTGCAACAGATAGAGACGAACAATAATTAGTATATGGTTTGAGACGCTGCGACGAGAATTGTATTAGCTTCACGGCGGAGAGGGGCAAAAACACGTTAATATCGCGAATAACTTCGCGGGTGGACCGCGTTATCGCGAAAATATCACGGCAAAAATAAAAGTCGCGTTCTGGTGGGAGGAATTAGGGAAGAAAGTGGGTCAGAATGCGCAGGAAGTATTTGTCAGAAGTTTCATTTATTTCCAGCTGGCTGAGAGAAAGAACTGGAAATTGTAACTATTTTAACTTCTCGATCTATAATAAACGGAAGCACGTTGTACTCCATAAACGATTTGATTAATACACTTGCGAAAATATTATTTTAGATTGTAACTTGGCGTCATAGTTTGGAAGTCAAGGGGATAAGTCGTCGATGAAATTGATCACCGATGAAATTACCGTGAAGAATTACTGTACCGAGGCAGAAATAAATCATGGAGCTCCGAAGGGTCGCTCGAACGCGGGGAATAATCGAGTAGTTCCGAGATTGAAGGGAATCCCTTCCACCAGCTTCAGCCGCCAGACTCTTTGTTATTCGAGAGTTCTACGAACAGCTCTATGTGCCGGCTGATCTCGTGTCAAGAGGATTACACCTGATTCCCTTCGAGGGGTTGCCATTCACTCGATTTTTCTGCTACCTACTCGCTCACTCGTGCCACACGCGACTGCACAGTGAACGCTGAATTAAGTTTCTCATAAGTAGAGGGATACATAATTTTTTTAGCAGTCGTTAGGCGACGTTCGCTCGTTTCAACTGTCCCTCTACTTAGTTCAACGCTTCAGACAAATATAGAGATTGCAAAATGACGATGGGGCACTCTAAATAAGACAAAAATAAATCTTAAACATTTTTTCTTATTTAAGTATTGTTATTTGACGCAAACATTTATTTGAAAATATCAGATTTCTTTAATAGACATATAAGGTACGAATATTTATGGGATTGACTGTATATCAAAATTCGAATGTGCCTTTGAATTTTATTTAGAAATAGGCACGAACTTTCTGGACAACCCAATATTTTCCAGGAATAGTCAAAGTGCTTCTCGATTCTTCATCGACGAGCAGGGTCCCTGCAAAGCTGTTACTTAAACTGATTTCCGCGAAGCCGTACTTCTTCAGGGAAACAGAAGCCTATCCGGCGAATTATCGTCTGTCAGCCGGAAGTGACAGTAGCGAAACATCAATCGTTCACGACGGATTGACTGCCATCGATCGATTTCGGTCTTGCTTCTAACACGACCGGACTATCAATCAGCCTCTGGCGTTTAAGGGGAGTTCGAAGGGAAATGATGGAAGACAAGAACCAAATGGACATCTACAGTATCAATGTGAATACAAATAGCTTGTCAAATGAAAAGAAACTGAGTCTCTAATAATAAAACAAAAAGGAAATAAATACTCGAATCTGAATTTAGAAGGAACCATTTAAAAATGAAACAACAAGGCGTGTTTTACGAATCGATCGCGGAACATCCGTCGTAAAGGGGCCAGGAATATTCCATTGTGCTTTGTTTCCGCGTTGCCGCAGATTACAGGCACCGGGTGGTACCCTCTTCCGGGCCACGGGGCGAATTTAAACGCGGGAAGGCTTCGACATCGGACTTTCAAATCTTCGAAGTTACTCAAGAAAATACTGCGGCTCTCAGGAAAATCGGAACAGCGGAGTCTGATAAAAGGAACATCTCGAGTGCCACGGATACTTGAATTTACCCAGAAACGGGGCAAGGCAGAGTAGGCGAGATGCGCGGATAAAGCAGTGCCTTTTAATAAACACCAGCAGAGGAAACGGATGGGGTGGATACGTGGTGAAACAAGAGAATTATTCAACACCAGTGTAGTCTCCGTCTTTGTGCTTTGCATACCAAAGTTAAACGTACAATAAGAATGAAAATCACGTGTTCCAATTAAGGTTATTTTGGTTGATCGCGTAGTTACTTAAAATAGAGAGCACTAAGTTAGGAACTACATCGGTGTCCAAATATTTTAGTGACCGACTGTAGGTGGCAGGAGATATCGACATGTGCGGAATCGGGCGCACGAGTCGCCTGATTTACATTTCGGGGACATCAGGCTGAGCACGGACGTATTATCATAAAAGAATGGCGGTTGGTTTAGCTTTCCCGGAGGACATTATCGGCCACCTGCTGTTTCTCTGACGACGACCATACCTGAAACCACGCCCACCCTTTTATCCATTTCAATGATTCCAACCCGAATTCCGGATACGTCGGCATCGTCGAACTGTAATTTCGCTCCAAACATGTTTCAGACGACGCACGTCCAAACAATGTTCTGACCTGGCCCGAATCGTGGAGAATTCGATTAACGAAAGAAGAAGTGGAAACCTGAACAGTTTGCTAAAATTAATCGATGAATCTACTTTATTTACATTTAGGATTTAACAAGTTCAAAACCCGAGGCCTTTAAAATATATATATATATATATATAAAAATTTAGATGTAATTATTTAAAACTTAATATGCGAATTTAAGGTCTCTCGATGGAGGTTTCCAATACTTCGGATTTCTTTGATGGCCGCGACTCTTTGAGGACTGGTAGAAGGAAACTTTTTGCAGCTGAAGAAGGTCGACTTTGCCAGTCGCCATTTATTCTCCCGACATGTATAACGTGCCCTGCATTCGCGTCACTGCCGATAGAAAAGTCGTAAAGATAGTAACAGCCACGGCGTGGACCCTTTTTTCAATTCAACCGGACCAGCCTCCGAGGCATTACGATAACGTTCGGTTTGCTCGCCGCAACCTTTATAGCGCATAGAGAATGTCACCCTTGGGTTGGTTGAATTTTTTACGCTCGAGATGATTTACGTGACTCTAGAAGCCGCAACTTTCAATCGAGGAGAAATGTTTCAATCTAGTCGAAATTGAAACTCGTATCTTCCGCTTATTTTGAAAAATAAGAGACTAGAATTTACTTGATCTTGTTATTGAGGTTTTGAGACATCTATGAAAGACTGATTCTTTAGAGTTTCATATATTATTTGTAACGACTCGATAAAAGTGTATGCAAAAATTCAACTCGATAAAATCGCTTTTGCATGCCCCAGTCTGAACTGACCATTAAATGTACCATCGAACTTTAAGTATGTACGAGAAAATCGTAGTTATCGAGATTTACTGCGGATTGGTCCTCTTACCCTCTGATTGGTGAACGCGTTCGAGTCGGAGATGGAGAAGGTGTCGACGATGGAGTCGAAACGAACGAGCTTCTTCGGGTGCTGTGGTTTCTTCGAGCGCGGACAGAGCGAGCACATGGCTGAGTCCGTTGGTGTCGTCGGGGGCATATTCGACGAATATTCACGGTCCTTTGCACAGGTGTCCACAATTTTTCACTCTTCACACTTTATACGATAACAAACGATCCTGTCACTGTTCGTCTATTCTGACACCGAAGTTAAAATCACTCAAAAATTTCATAAGAAAGTCCTACTTGTATATTTATTTGTCACTGCTTCCCTTTTGCTCCTACTTCTATTGTAAAGTTTCTGGTCGATGGTAAAAAATCGAGGGTCCTTCCGTGCACCGTTCACGCACGACTGATTGCGTTCGTCGTCGCTTCGGTGTAATAATAATCAAGTTTGTAAATGAACTTGCAGGCAGTGATTCGTCTTATTGTCGGCTGTTAGTGCAACGTTTGTTGATTCGCGAGCGCGGGGGAGTCCTTCGCTCGATCATTTGTCAACGGTGTGTTTAATGGTGATACGAGTATACGCAATTTAATTATCCCGATGTGTCCTCTTTTTGGTGACCTGGTTTCGAATAACGCGAAACGTGTACACAGTTCCTGACTAATAAGTTAATGCACCGAGCTCCGCGGAGGTTATCGTACTAACTCCTGTTAGAAGTGAACTGACCATGGTCTAAAGGGAAAAGACAAAGTATAAATTGGTCTCTCGATACTGCAAATCTTTTTGTGATACAACGTTATTCAGGACATGGAATTAATGAAGAGAATTCTGTTTGAATTTAGAGATATGTGTATCAGAGTATTGGCTTTGAAGTATATGTACACACATTTAACTCAATACATTCTGTACACATTTATCCTGTATACGAAATACAAATCGGTCTCTTGATTTTGTAAACCTTTCTGTGATAAAACGTTACGCAGAACATGGAATTAATGAAGAGAATTCTGTTTGAATTTAGAGATACGTGTATCAAAATATTGGCTTTAAAGTATATGTACACACATTTAACTACAATACATCCTGTAAACATTTTTGGAAATCTCTACTTTAATCTCCTATATCCTCGCGTGACTCTGAAATCTCATGCCCGTTATCTACAATGTTAAACTCTGACTTGACCATGTTATAAACTTGTATTAACTGTGGCTTCAGATCAATAGTATGACCTACAAACAATCTTTTTACAACAACCATTCCACAATTTCTTCAATCACATCAAGATGGGTGAAGTTAGAAGTTTCTGTTTATTAAAATAAACCTTCCAATTATGATCGAATATAATTATATTAAAAATATTTAGAATTGAGACTAATTTAGAAGAGAATCAACTCTATCGAGGAAAAATCGTTGAGAAGCGAAAGAAGCCTACGGACGACATCTCCTCGGTGCAGAACGCACCAGCTGCATAAGTCGGTAACGCAGAAATTCGCGACAGTCGATGAAGACTGCAACGCGCTCGTGAAACTGCAATACCATGAGCAGAGCTAGTGGAAACCCACCCCTAGTAGCGCCCTTATCGCTCGAACCCCCGACCGAAATCAATACTCTCTAACTAGCAAACAGAAAATCTCATCGAAAAATTTTGAATTTTTCAGTGAGTGAAAAGTTTCCTCATTTGTTCGAGGTAAAAATGCAAATTTTCCTAATAAAAGTAATTGTACCTGTCGGTAGCATCCCTTGGCGTGCATCGATCTTAATTTACGTCAGTCGAATTAACGCGCTTAATTTTCACCCTGTTTTCCCTAATTACGTTCCATTTACTGGTAAGCTTCGCCCCGAGATTTCCGCCTCTTCAACAATTTTCGCTATGCAACACTCCGCTTTTATTTTCGAGAAATCGATAGAAGCGATGCTCAGAGGATGACACAAATGTGTGCCAAACTTTAAGTATGGACGTATACAACGGTGAATTTATTCTGTGGAGTACTAGAGGGATACAAGTGCAACGGAAGGAGTGGTGCAGTCCTATTAATTGGGATAGATGGACTTCGGAAGAAAATTAATTATAAAAAATTTTAAAGAAAAAGGATTATAGTATATTTGCTGTGTAACTTATTATTTTATTTGGTTCATACTATAATCCTCTTTCTTTAAAATTTTTTATAATTAATTTTCTTCCGAAGTCCATCTATCCCAATTAATAGGACTGTACCACTCCTTCCGTTGCACTTGTATATTATACAAAATTCAGATACGAATAAACCCAATCTGTTGTACGATATGCAAAACTCAAAGTAAAGAAGAAGTTTGTACCTCTCAAGCTTTCTATTTACCCATCTCCAAATGCACCCTTCTCATTTCATCGAGGAAGAGTCTCCACTACCATCATAAACACACCTCGAAGAACCATCTAAACTCCTAAACTTACAAAGATCAATATCCAATCGATTCGATTCGAGACCAAGATCAATTTCGTCGTTTCAACTGAATTATTCCTGAGACCGCGCTTCCCATTCAAGTTTCACAATTTCTCCGATAATTCCTCGAAACGTAGGAGCAGTTCACCGTCACTGGATGGTGTAATTTGTCCATTCGCGGATACAATGGGCGCGCGTGCACGCTCGAGAACGGCTTCGAGCAGATATACACAAGCGAGTCGGGTGCAGTCGAATTATTCGCGAGTGCTGGCGCAGCGACTGGTCGCATCTCGCGCCGTGCGCTCCAACGAACTAACGAGACTACGAGGACCGATGCGCGACGCTGGAAATCGCGAGGCACGACTAATTTCCATTAAGCTGCAGCGGCGAGTGCCGCTAGCAACGTGCCGTCCTTAATTAGCAACGGGGGCATAAGCAGCGTTAAGTTGAAGACAAGGGGACCAATTGGTTCGCTGTTATGGGGTCTGGCTGTGAACAATTGTCAGAAGTTAACTTTTTTATCGTCGACATCCGATTTGTTGTTCGCGAAACGAATGGAAAACGCAGACTCCGGAGGGGTGGCTTTTTCACTCGATGCTAATTGAACGGTCGGGGTTGGGAAGGGAAAGAGCTGGAGGCTTGGATTAATTGTTATTGGGGAGAAATGTTTAAAAATTAGCGATATTAGAGAATTTTGATGATGCAGAAGATGTAGCATGTTTGTTGTTATACTCACAAAGTATGAAGAAGTAATACAATTATCTCAAACTTATCAAGAACAAAAATAAATCGAGAACGTAGAATCAATATTTTCCACAAGAGGTCTTATTTTCGAGGAAATTCAATTTTTAATGACGTGTCTATCCATTACTAATTCATTCTACTCGTCTCGGTAAATCAAAATGTTATTTCACAGTAACGTAATGGTACCTGATCGACAGAAAACGGATATCATCTACACTTCAACGTCAACCTAAGTAGAAATGACCAGCAATGGTCAGACATGGACTCGATAAATTTTTAAAATTTATTTCCTCGAAAATGAAGGTTCGTATCGGAAAATTGTATTCCACGCTTTCGACGTATTTGTACGCGTAGAATCGCCTCCTATTCGGTCGTCCCGTGAATTATGATCCTGTACGTTCGGAATCGCGAAACAAGTTCCACCGCGATGAAACTTAGTTTGGTCATAGTTCGCAGAACATTTGTTCCGATCGAAGCATGCCAACAATAGAAACAGCGAAGCGAAGATTTCGAGAAAGGCTCCCGTCTACTGTTCCCAGATCCCAATGATGTTTACAATTTCATGAGAAAGGATCCAATTGCCGGTTCAGTAGCTGGCGCAAGAAGAAGGGGCAGACGCGGAGCTTTAATTTAACAGTTGACTAGTTATCGAAAATCTTTAACCGTGTGCAACGCAGTTTCCAGTACTATCGGAAGATCGGCACAAAGGCTGACGTTTTCATCTTTGTAGCCAGCGAAGCTGTATGAAAAAGACTCCATACAAAACGGAGCAAACTTCATTTTCTATCGAACAATCGGACGGTATTATCTTTGCGAAGCACAATGTGGGAATTGAAACCTTTCTGGGGTGGAATGTTCTTTCACATCTTTAATTAGGGCAAACCTAGGCATTAGGTTATTGGTTCGATGATACAGTTTAACATCATGAATAACTTGTTTAAAACGTAGACTGGCACGCTAACTTTTGTGAAAATTTTTCTGAATCTTAAACTTGGTTTTCAGATAATTGGACACTACATGATAACATATTTGTCACCGTATTTATTGTTATAAAATTCACGAATATTATCTAGATATGTTTTCTTTAATATCTCATCTTCTGAATAAATTTGTTTAACTACCAGTAAAAAGTCCTGTCATTCGAATATGTATGACGTGCCGACCAATGTGTTAATGTTTTTCAAATATTATTGTTCATTGTCAAGTTACGTATGAACTAACCTACTACGTTTATCACTTTATACATGATTTGTGTCCAATCATCTTATCAGCAATTTTTTTATACTGACTCTACAGCTTTATTTAATATGTACAGACTCCGGAAAAACCTGAAAACCACGGGATCAAAGCCTAGAAATAACAATGCAGTTCCACACAAAAAACATACACTCAACGATCTGTCTTATTTAAATTCACTGAGAAAATAAGGAGCATTCTTCTGAATCGACAACCATCGACGAGGATCAAACGAACCCACGATTGTTTCTTGTGAATTCCTTTCCGTGGAAGTCCAACGAAACGGGGACAGCCATGAAGAAACGGAAATCACCGACTCGGCGATTCTTACGTCAAACGTTCCCTATTGTAATACCGTAGGCGAGCAGAGATCAAAGGGCACCAAACGTAAGTTTTAATTCTCGCTCGGGGAGCTCAGCGAAAATGTAGCCATGGGACGCCTGGTATAAAAGGAGAGAAACGAATCGGTCGACGGCGGCGTGTTGATTACACTTGGAAACGCTCTCGCTTCTGTTTACAGTTCGCGGAGTGGAAACTGGCCAGCAGCCGTTCCCGAAACGTGAATAGCGATGCCTGACGAATGAGCGACGGCGTTTAAGCCACGGGCAAACTAATCGACACGGTTGTTTCAATTGCTTAGGAAACAACTTGACGTAAACACCCAGGGCCTTCCATGACATTGTGTTTCTCTTGGCTCTGCGGAAATTGGAATAGTTGCGCGGATTCTGCCGCCTAAATAAAAAGAACCGTTCGTCGAAGCGCTGGCATTGGTGCCCCCCTCTCTGTGCCAACCTTTTTCGTTCCACCGTTAAAATAAACTTGTGTGAGGAAGGAATAAATCATAGCCTGTGGAATCTCCGCTGGATCGTTAATTTGGGAAAAATCTACGCACGCTTCGGGCTGAAACATCGTATAATAACATATTATTATTTGTTTTATAAAATATATTAAATGACTGTACAAAATATATAATTTAAAATACCCATTTTTTCAAGTCGCTAGACCTAATCCCATACACTGAAAATAATACAGATTATACTGGCGTACAACAGTATTAATAACATTAAACCCAACTACGCCAGAGGTATGCAGTCTAACACGAACCAGCAAAGCATTTCCCTTAGTCCCCAGATATTACCACTGACAGACATACGAAGTCAGATTCCAAGGAGGCACGTGCACAGCTTGTCTAGAATGTGCAATCCGCTTGTGTAACAAGTTCTGGCTCAATTTCCTCGCGTGCGACGCGGAAGTTTCCAAACTTTGCAGGCGATAGCGTCCGAAATTTCCTCGAATTTTAATTACGCGGCCGAGCTGCGCGACAGATAACGCAGTACATAAGTACCGGTATCCTTGCCTAACAGACACAAGAACGAGGGAGGGGGTTGAAGAAACATCCTCGAATCCGGCGTTATTGCTGGAGCGCTTCGAGCTCGAGGTAACCCAGTAAAAAAGTTGAAACGACTGAAGTTCTTGCGGACACGTTGAAGACGAGAGAGGAGACCATCTGCCACGAGGAGCGTTCGATACGCCGCTCCAGAGAACTTCTGATTTCCCTTTAGTGAAGGTTCGAACCTCCAAGCTGAGGTTTTCATTACTTGGCGGTTACGAAACAGCCTGGGAAACTCGTGCTGGAGTTTATGGTTATTAAGTGGAAAGGGAATGACGATCGTGATGTCCAGGAGATACACTGAACTGTTTGGATGGTCTTAATTGATCTTCTTCAGTGAGTAGAACTGTACGAAAGAGTCTGAATTGTTTCTATCTGCATGCGGAATCTGAAGAGAAATTGGAGATGCGTTTTTTATTGGACACGTAGCAGGTTGGCAGCGTGATTATTTTTATTGAGAGTGGTAGTTTGTAGGTGAAATTTATTATCGTGTCTATTGCAATACACTTAAAATTAAGGAGACTTGAAAATGAGCTAACTGTATACTAAGAACGAAATGCAGTTGAGGAACAGGACGTAGTTAAAATATAGAAAGAAATATGCATCCATTATACTCTCTGATACTTAAAGAAAATCGTCATAGCGCTGAGAATCTACAATTTAATATCATTCTAGCCAAAGCAGAATCAATTAGCCCTCCAAGGCCAATAGTCGACACAGAATCTTTTTTCCCCATTCGATATTCCAACATCACGTGACTCACACCCGTCAAAAAACGCCTTGAGCGGTCAATCAAGTTTAATCGTACAACAGAAAAATATTGGAGTTTCACCAATGCCTCGCGCAATTTGTGCCTGAATAAATCACCACCTAAATCAGACGAAAAGCCCCGATCGGCTGGTCATCGTTTCAAATAACTCTTCATCCATCTTCTTTGCATTCCTCCTATAGATCGATGCGGAAAAAGGGAGCAAACGGTCCTCATTCAATCTCCCGTTCATCCATAAAATGCGAAGGACCAGCGACGCATTCACGGTATGAAATCCACGAACGAAAGGCCGAGAGAAGTATTCGAGCCGGCAAAAAATCTCCGCTGCATCCAACAGGAAGAGGAAGCGCGCGCGGTATCCTGTCATTTCGCGCTGCAACGTTAATTACCATACCGTGTTAATGCCAGTGTACGTGTATTCGCGATTGCGGGCGTCGAGTGCGTTCGCCGAGAAGAGCATAAGCGAGTGGCTTAAACAGCAGCCAGTCTATTAAAACTGAAAGGCTACTCGAACGTACCGTTATCATTCATTATCGTGATTTCAGTCGAGTGACTCGAGCTGCGATCATCGAATCCGGTGCATCGCGTCGGATGAGATGGGGGCATCGTGTTCGGGAAATTAACGCAGCGTTAATTAGTGAACGCTATCAATTACCAAGCGAAGCAGTCACTGACTTCGGACTCGAGGGAAAAGTGGGTCAGTTTGTTCTTGCATAATTGGAGAATTCGAAGAGAAGCAGAGTGATACATTTCTTGTTAAATAAATGGAATAAGTGAATGCAGTGATTGTATGATGCAGAGTTATTGTTGAGCTATTATGTTCTTTGCGAGCATTTTATTGAAGAGATGTTTCTATTCCTTCGATAATTTTATGATTGATTTAACGCAATTTACAGATGAACGTAGTCATAATTCCTGTATATTAAATATTTCTCTGTTTCAATCACACTTTTTTCTTTTATTCAAAAGAGGTTTTTAGATCTGTTTATGTATTATGGCTGGGAGTCGTGCCAGAATTTGCGGAATATACCTCCAATTACCTCGAATGTTATCGCGGCTTAACAAGCATACCAAAGTCAAATTCTTCGAATCGTCCGCAAGTGCGGCGTCCAGGACAAAAGAACTCATTTGCGAGTCAAGGGGCGTTAATGAGATCAGCGTTTTTCCGAGTGACACGAACGCCCCGCATTTCATCGCGAACGTGCCGGTGGAAAATATGGAAACGTGAGTTCGAAGAACATGATCGATATTCCCTCACTCTGAAATCGTTGAGTCATAAATTACGGTACTATCACGAATCGAAGGACCTGAAGCATCAAGGTAAAAATGAAAATGGAAATGGGAATATTCAAAAAGTACATTAAGTTTATTATTTTAAAAAGAAAATTTACGATATTCTTTTGCAATAATTCGTGACTCAAAAGGCTATGAACTGATTTCTTGAGTAATTTCAATCAAATTGAACTACGAGACATCCACGAGAATGGGTTAAACCTGACGCACATTCTGAAGCAAATGAACCTAATTTTTACTATAAAAAAATTCATTTTTAAGAATAATTAATGTCACATACCTACGATTGATCTCTACTCCTTACTTGCTCCACCAAGAGTACGATTGTGAATACTCTCCCTAGTCCAACAATTGTTACCGCATTTACCCAACCCCGCAGTAGCTCGAGTCACGCGACGAGAATATTCTTTTCACCTCAAAAGAGGAGAATTCAGATTCGAAGGGGTCTAACGCGATTCCTTCGACGCGAAAATAGATTTATGACTATTCGAACGTGACGTGGTATCGATGATCGTCACTCCCGCGGAGATAAATGTCAGAATCACCTAACATATATATTCCCGGGAGTCGATAAATTCGCACATCTCCTCGTAGAAATCTCAGACTCGCAGCTCAGCTCGACAATCCGCGGAACGCGATCGATATCTGCAGGAACGACAAGCTTCACAGGCACGACTCGATGGCGAGCCTCTCGTAATAACGTTAGAACGCGATTGACATAATTTTCACGCGATAGTCTCTTATCTCCAGATTGGTCTATCAAAGAGGGCTATAAGAGAACGGTCGAGCACGATTATTTTCCGTGTAACGAGCGCCATGCGAAACATGGCTTAAAAAACATTTCCACGAACACGTTTTCCATGCGTGAAAGGTGAAACAAGATTGCGGAGTTCAGTTAGTTTCATCCTATGCCGCGGTGGCTCCTTTGTTCGCGGCCGGCCCATCAGAATCGTGTAATTTCATTAGCTTTGCGTTTTTAATTGGAAAATTTTTTTAAAAATGTACAGATCTCGAAGGATTAATTATATCAGCTTTTTAGTAATGATCAAGTGTGGAAGAATGGAATAAACGAACGGGGAATATTTCAAAAACAGAGGGATTCGTTATTTACGAGAAAATGCTCGAGTAATTTCTATGGAATATTAATTGCCTTTCTCTTTGGGCGAGGAAAAACAATTTTAATTGTACATTCCACGTACCCTAAGAGGGTTCTCGACTTAGCGAGAAAAGTTGCAGACATTTCCTGGAAAAATACTTGCGTCACTGAAATAAATTCATAGCAATGGATTGGAACGTTAATTTATTCGAGAGTAGAAGGCAAATATATACTAGAATCGTAATTAAATATCGAACGATTGCGTTTGATGATATTGTTGAGTTTTAGCAGTGGAGCATTGTGTAAATTACAGCATGATACTCTTTCAATCTAAGACAAGCTTCTGTTTACCTTACGTTTCGATATTTTATTTTAGAATCATCTACATGGCACATTATTTTTAGAATGTTATCCTGAAGAGAGTCAATAGTTAGGGGCTCAATAAAAATCCTCTGCTTTAATAAAAAAAAACCGTAATTAGAACAAAATGTAATTATTAAAATCATTATTATAGCACTATTGTTCCCTTTATTCAGTAAAGTGACACGTTACTCTTTAACAAAACCAACACGTGTCTACCCGATTTGCCAAAATGAAAATTCTTCGAATACCTCGGATAGTGGAATAACGAGTCTCGAGAGTCTCCAGTAAATCTGGTTTATATTTGGAATTACCTCACTTATGAGAACAACCGTTTCCGTTCATATCTCACGACGGAATCGATAGAACGCATGAATTATGCACTCGAATGTTTCCTTCGACTGTTGGCAACCAGAAACGCTCCTCGAACGGGAAACGTCAAGATAACTGGTTTTTAAGCGGACATAAAAATTGCATTACACGCGATCCGTACAATACCTGAGCGAACCCACATCGCATATGCCATGCTAACCACGGAAATGCATTCTAATGGGCGGGAACGCGATGTTTGCATACCCGTGAATTCAATCCGTCAAACTAAAGCCGAACAAGTGCGATGCTCGATACCCATACAATTAATAAATCCTCTTAAAGATTTATTACACACCACCGTTTCGTTGCCCGACCCTTTAAATAGTTCAGCGCCGTAAATTTATCGTAAATTAAACTCGTGAACGCGATTACTTCTGTACCGTAGCTCGTTAACGTGTTCTGAGCGGAAATGGGCTACGTTTCATTGGAAGGAATACGTAACGAATTGAAGCAATTCACAGTAATTTATCTCTGACGTATATTAGATTCAACGCTCGAGTTTTATTTATCCGTTATGAAGCACTTTGTTCTATCATACGAATTCAAACTTTTATTTAAAGAGAAACGGATAAAGAGCTGGCTAATTTTATTTCATTATCAAGCAATTCTTCTGTTTTCATTTCCTTTGAGCTATTGCTATGAAGATTTTACGTGAATTGAGTTTAATTGCCTTGAATTTGTGAGGATTGTGGAGCCAGGATGACTCGTAAAACTATACTATAATTCTTCCCACAAAAATTACGGTTTCAATGAAAGTCAAACGTTGGAGCTCCGCGAATTAATCGTGATGATTGCAGAAAGTTTGCCCATGCTTGTTTTAACCATGCTCCAGATTTACTTACAGCTGCGACGCACGCTAAACGACGGATTATAAGCGTAACCAGCACAGCGGTGTATTATCGCGACTGCGTCACAATGAGCTTGAACTTCTGTCGAACTGTTGCAGCTGCGAGAAGTCGCACAGTAACGAGAAACTGGTTCGATAAACATTAAAAACTTTGCACGCCAGTATTTTGTGACAATATACAAGTCGATAGCAACATCGAGAATAAGCGTGTTAATAAACAACTATTGGATTTTATTCGACTTCGGAGACCGCGATAAAACAAAACGTAATTAACTTCTTTTATTGAGGTAGTATTCAGATATCGAGTCAGAAGCTGTGCAAATACGATTAAATATTTATCAGGTGGAAATAATGATTGGAATTAAATAATTGGTAGTTCGTTTGTAAAAATATACTTGATATAACCATAATCTTGATAAGCTTTCCTATGCAGAATCTTCTGAGCTGGATTTTAAGCCATATTTTTGTATGTAAATGTCTATAATAGTAATGAAATAAAAGTTCTTTTTAATCTTATACTATTATACTTTCATGTAATTACTATTACAGATGTTTAGTTTCAGTCGAAAGCCTGCCATATAAATGAAGTGTATCAAGTTTGTAATTATGTTATGTTGGAAATGTGTGTAAGCTGTATTTAATTATGACCGTCTGATTATATTTAACGAGCCCTAACGAAGCCTACATTATTAGAAAAAGACCAGTGCTTTAAATAAAACAAATACCGAGGCGATGGTCGTCGCGAGCACCGACCTGCGTCACTGGCTGCACTTGATACGGTTCAGTGTCACACTCTCGCTGCACACAACTGCATAGAACTGCATCGCGTTTTCAAACCCACAAAAATAACGTCACTTTGTTTACGTGACTGTATTTCGCAATACAGAAGCAGAGTCCAGCAACAAATATTTGATTTTTATATTTTCTAACGTCTGTCAAAGTGGGCGAATATTTTTCAGCTCTTAAAACCACGTCAATCGTAAAATGATTTTGTTAGGTTATCACTCATTCGATTAAAATATATCTTCCTCAGCTACAAAATCAACTAGGTTGAAAGGGATTGAGATAAACTGAAACGAGTGAAACGAGCAAATGTACTTCCACGGAGACAGTATACTGCATAAAAGAGTCGTACTATCGTCTCAGAGTCGAGCAAGACGTAAAAGGAACAATTTTTTTTAATATCTCCCCAGTTTAACGTTCGCGATACCCCGATGGGATCATAAAACGCGTAGTACGAGAAACGTCGCTACATTTCCAGCGCATAACTGAAAAGTAGTACTCGCGATCTCCTGCGAGCAATGACCTGCGTCTACGCTTGTACTTGGCACAGTTGCAACCTGCTCCTGAATGCGCGTTATGTCTTCATAAGGTTCTCGTGTCGGCCAGTTCCATTGGATTATTTACAACCACGTTGTCCGCCATGAATGAAAAAACCTTCGGGCGGCAAAATAGCAGCGCGAATGCAGAAAAGCCTAGTGCTTCCGTCGAGACAGAAGTATTAGAAAACAAAGCCCGGAATGATTGCGTGGTAGCGCATACACGCCGTTAGAAAACCAGGCCAGACAATTTTCAAGCTTGCAACGAATCCTTACCCAGACCTCCATGCGGAGAATTTTATTTTATACGCGTGGAGAAGTTTGCGGTATCGCGCTATCTCCAACCATAGTCTCGTAGAAACTCACTGGGGAACTATAATTATGTCGGACGACGAGGTTTGTCAATATTACAGGTAAAGAAAAAGTTAGAGAAACATGACTCGTAGTTTGTGGAGCCTGGAACATATTGTGTGCAGCTGGTGTTTTGTTCATTATACATGTATACATGTGCAAAGTTT
Source organism: Hylaeus volcanicus (assembly GCF_026283585.1). Classification (NCBI taxonomy): domain Eukaryota; kingdom Metazoa; phylum Arthropoda; class Insecta; order Hymenoptera; family Colletidae; genus Hylaeus; species Hylaeus volcanicus. The sequence continues at coordinate 9,237,027 of NC_071977.1, forward strand.
ATTCATGTATCCATTTATAATGAAAAATTTATTTGGAATCATCGAGCCTATCATTTAATTTTGACAAATTCCTTCAATAGACATAGAGAACTGACTATACACAAATCCAAAGTAAGAACCACCTGTCAGTCTACCATAACAGAGCGAAAACCATAAATTATACTAGAGTAATTTTTACCATACCAAAAGTCATACCAAAATATACCAAACAACTTCCACCAAAGCCACTGTTTAGCCCTTTAGTCGTCATAATATCAGATCAAGACCTTTCAGAAGTACTTGGCCGTGTGCACACGCATCTCGACCCACTGCGAGCCAGGCCGTGATTCCCCCACAGAGTCCACAGGATGATCACACACATACCGCATAGCACACATGGAAAACCGTATCGCGCGAAGCTTTCCTCGAATCCGCGGAGCGCAAAACACCTGGAGAATCCCGTTCCCCGCGATAATTACATTATCCGAGAAACGTGAGATTACCTTAGTGTTCCCCCTAAAACTCTCTAACGCGATTGACCCCTAGTCTCTACGAACGCAACAGCATCCTCCCCCGTTGGTCGGCGATGTACGAGAGACGCGTTTCGGCGCAGGCGGCACACACGTCCGAGCGTCGTTCCGCGTCGCACTGTCCCATCGGATGCATCATCGACGAGCCGCTCCAAAACACACGAGCTTCGTGCGGCAGCTTGCAGGTGCGCTAGACCTAACCTTCCCACCTGTCGTCCGCAGGGGCGCGTGTCAAGGTGACCAGCCGCGTAGAGCCGCGACGCACGGCACACGGTTGTCCGATTCACCCTGCGAACCTTGGTCAATGAGAGTCATTGCTGGGTGTCACGGACACGCACACGAACGCGGCAGAACAGAGCTTCACGTTGAAAACGAGGCTCGACTCGGACCCGCAAGCTCGCAGGGGCGACGTAGTCGCGAGCACTGACCTACGTCACTGGGCGCACTTGGCACACTACTGAGAGCGTCGCTCGTGTCGTGCACGTAGGTGTGCCTCCGTGTGCGTGACTGGCTGCGTCTCCACCCCCGCTACCCAGCGCGGGCTCCGTCCTTTCATCCCCCACCCCCGTTGCAGCCTTGTGCGCGGCCGTGTTAGCCGGTCGCGCGATACCGGGGGTGAACTGTACCGCCACCTCGTGAAAATTGCATTCACCCCGCCGATCCCTTCGACCAACCCCTATGCGGCTCCTAGTCCGTTACCCATTTGAAATTCTTAACCCTCCGTCCCCTCGCCGACCCTTTGCCCGCGTCTCGAGGTCCTCGAGGGCGAAATCGTCGCGTATCCGGTGTGTGTATCGCTCCCTGGGCTCAGACGATGCTTGCCGCGGGAGAATTTCTGGGGTTGATCGCGAACAAGGGCCTGAAAGGGTTGTGGAAGCTATCGGCACTTCTACGCGTATTGTCGAGCGGAGGACCGTGACGAACAATGGGACGTTTTTGGCAGCGATCGCTAGAGGGGATGGTGGAGCAAGGTTTTTAGCGAGAAGGAGAGTTGGAATTTGTTTTGTTTTGGTGTATATGGTTTGACGAGCGTGGATGGTAGGTTGGAGGTGTGAGGAGTTGATTTTAAGGGAAGAATTATTATTTTGAAGCGACAAAGGGTATCGGGAGTTTTTCAATTTTCACCCAAAAATCTCAAAACGTTAAAATACGCGTTGCCAGTATCGAAAATCCGATTTCCGAGAACGCTGTGGCGCAACAAAGTAACGTGGAGAATTCCGCGTTGTCCATTGCGGATAATAGCCACTGACGACAACCAGACGATAAACAATTACTTAAAAGTCTTCGTCGAGCTGATGAATGCGTCCGATCGATAACGCAAGACAATGCACCGTCGTTATCAGCGGGAAGAGGCTCGCATCGACGGTTATCCCGGACTGGGGAGTAGAAAAAAAAGAAAAAAAGAAGGAAAATTGTATCCGTCGCGCAGTTCTAATCGATAACCGGACCCTGACGCAGCGTCTGCAGCACTTTCGAAAGCTGTAAATAAAAAAGAGCCGCGCGAGGTTTAATTAAAAGCATCTCCGCGGGGACGGGTCACGAACAATGAGAGCCGTTCCATCGCGCAGTATTTAATACCTTCCAGTCGGAACGCGTGGTTTCTAGTCGATATTTCTTCCAGGGAAAGGGAAATTCACGCGAATAAAATCAACCGTTCACCAGTGGTACTTTATCGCGGCTCGCGAGCTCTACCCGAAGCGCTCGCGTCGTTTACGATTCGATCGCGTCTGTGCCTTGCCTTTCACGCACGAGTTCCCTTGGACTTACCCCCCTCCCCCCACTAGCACCTCATACAATCGGGTATCAAGGTAGTTTATCTGTTATCAAACGACGAGCTGGAAATCCCATTTGTTCGTTCCAACTATCGCCAACTCCCTCGTCTAGCGCGTTTTTATCCGATGACGTTGTCGCTGAAAAATGAATCGCACGACTATTATTTTCGGCATGATCGCAGTTGAAGGGTTCATAAATAAACTGGACGAAAAATTCGCGGAAAACTCGGGAAAACCAGGGAATATGCATTGAATGGACGTGTGTGTATGTGTTAATCCAGCGAGTACCTGTGTTCTATTTATACGACAACCACAGATAAACGTTTTTTTTTTACTGGTATTAAAATCTATCCAAATGATACGTAGTCTTTACGATACAAAATCGAGACTAATGCGCACCGTTACATTGACGTGATCTGTGATGTAAATGATTTTTGAAGCGTGGATATGTAAAACAGAAAGTGGGATAAATATGTATAAAATGCAAGTGCAATTCGAGGAAAATCCTATAAAGTAACTTATGCTATTGCCTGCCAAGTTTGAATATAGAATATACGTGAGAACTGTTAGTATAGAGTCGTTTGACTCGATGGAGGATGTCATGCTGTTGAAACGACCGTTTTATAGGTGGGAGCATTAAAGAGATCTCGAGGCCAACTTTGTGTCTTAAAACGAAGTGCTATGCTTTTTGCTCTGCCAGTTTACGGCCGCTTTTATGACAAAATTAACGACGTGTACCAGAATGTCATTCGAGGTTATAAACGCGTGAGAATATAGTCCTGAGGTGTATCTCGGTAGCAAGTTGAAAGTCACAACTTTGACATAATTAACCGAGTTTGCAGATTTTATTTTGGCTTCAATTTTATTTGTATCTTCAATTCTCAATCCTATTATTCAAAAGAATTATTATTTCTCCACTCCAAAACCTCAAAACGTTAAAATACACGATGCCAGTGTCGAAAATACGAAGTATTTCGCTGAAAAAAATGAATCAAACGACTATTATTTTCGGCATGATCGCAGTTGAAAGATTCGTAATAGAATATCAGTTTAGTATAGACGACTTCTCTGATTTAAATGCATCAATGAAATAATGATAAAGGTTAAAAATAAAATGAGTTTGCGTTGCTGCAATGTTCAACGTTGAAACCTCACGCACCCCGATTATCGAGCAAGATATCTCGATTGCTTTTTCCTTCAACGTAGTTTCCAGGCTCGTGGAAGCGTCTCGAGTCTCAGCGGCAAGTTCCTCGCAGAATACTGTCAATGGAACGACAGCAGTTTACGGGATCTTTGCGTTTCGACGTTTTGCCCGCGCATTACCGTAATGCACCGTCGAACGGGAGCGTAACGAGCGAGAAATTCTACGTTCACGGTAAGAAGCTTTTCCCGAGAAATGAAAGGGGAAAAAGTTCCGCGGCACTCGGCTCGGAATCTTTCACGAAAAATAAATGAAAAAGGTGTGTGCGACAGACAGCCGTCCGTTTGAAAGATATTCGCGCAACAATACCAGCGCGATAAAAGTTTACCCGTTGTCTTCTCTCGGACTTTGCCCGCTTCCCCGCGGGCCGCATTAAGCATGGCGAACGAAGAGTAACGAGCGGGGAATTCGTTAAACGAGACTGTGTAAGTCTTGTTTAAAAATTTGCGCGAGAAGTAGAGTAAAGATGATGGTTACTACCCGAGGCTGAATCTCAGTAGTCACGGACGGTTAGAGTCAGACAGAGGCCGTAATTTCAAAGCGGGACTCGCGATGAATGCTCGCCAGTTTCTCGGACTTCTATTTTGCTTTTGCTTTGACTGGCTTCGGTTTCAGACGAGGTTGTTTAATATCGAGTATTGGGGGGTGAATTTTGCTTTGAATTTATGCGAGAGCTAGCAGAGTGATTGTGATCTTACTTCTTTCTCATTCTTGAATTATAAACTATCCTATTATTATTTTACAGTTTAAAAATAGTGAAATAGTCAATACAGTAATTGAAATGACATAAATTAATTTCGGTATTGTTGTTTAAAACTTTTCCAGCAAACTACAAAGGTACTGCTTGGGTTCTCAATTGGTCTCATGCAATGAAGGGTTGGATAATTATTAGGGTCTCTATGCCATATTTTTAAAAGCCCCCGAGGAGGACAAAATATGCAATAGAGGGTTGAATGATCAATATGCCCTTTAAACTATATTTACAAAACCTCTTATAGAGGACCAAGTGCACTGTATTGACAAAAATTAGAAAAATATTTTAGAAAATGCACAAGAGAATATCGTAGAAATGGCTGGCGGTAAGCGTGCAATGGTTTCGCGAGACCTGAAGTCTCGCAAACGATGAATATATTCCTCCGAGAAGAAAGTTCATCGCGTGATGTTTCATCGAAGAGGGCAAAGCTCTCGCAAGAGGGTACGCGAGAAAGGCGCACGGTCGTTTCTTGCGAGTCACGCCAGAAAGTCACTCGTGAGGCACAAAGTAGTGCGGCGAACGTGGTTTAAGCGCGTTCGTATCACGATATCGGACTGGTACACCCACTCGGCTTCCTGGTTATTCCTGCACGAATCACGCGTGTCGCGAATCACCCGACTGCGGAACCTCACGGACTTTCGATTGATTCTTCTGGGTCACGATAAGGGAACGTAAATTCAACCTTTAAAGGAGTATTTATGTCTGGAATAGCCGAAGACAGGCCAACGTGATTTACTTATATTCTGAATGAACTTGTATTTGATTGATCGAATTGGTAAATTTATATTTTATTTCTAACCAGATGGAATTTATTCAGGCAGGATTCCGATAATTTGAAAATGTGTCTGTAGACAGTAATGAAGAGTGACTTGTTTAATAGAAAGCTTTATATTTATAATTAAAGCTGTATAGTATTCTTCAGTGGCACAATCTACAGCAATGGATATTAATAGTCGAGCAATTAAGTGGATAAGTAGAGGCAATTTAGCCATAGTTTTAAAAAAATGTGAGAGGATAGACAGAAACTAGAACATGATTTCATCACTAATTATCTGATATATCCGCGCCAATAAAGACGCAACCAGTCGTTCATGTAAACGGATAAAGAGCTAAGAGCAGAACTTCGAAGACCCATGAAAGCCCGATTGATCTGCGATAACTATAGACGAAACAGAAGCTTTAGAAGGTATCGTCGGTACGCCCGTAGTCACGTTTGCGTCGTAGATTTCATCCAGGAAGCCAACTCGAGGCTTGTTGCCGGTACGATGGTAATTCGTGAACCGAGCAGCTCGTGATTAGATTAGAAGTCAAAACGTTGCGTACCGCCCTCCCCAATTAAATTGCGGACACTCGAATTTTCCGATAAAACGAAACGATTCGTTAGCCGATGAAAACGCGATCGAATCAGGAGAATATTGCGAATGAAAATTGACCTGTGGAGTTTTTATTATAAAAGGAATGAACTTTTAATAAACGCTGAGTTGTCATCAGATAGGCGACACGGTTTATCAGGAGCCGATTAAACGGTCCAACCGAATCCGACGCGAGCTAGTCTCGCGTGCAGGGAATCTACCTCTTCAATTAGTATGTTTTATAGACCGAGCCACGACTACGTACTCGCGTGTAATTTCGCTAATTGCTCGGTGATAACGACAAAGATTTATGGTTAATTAGACGCTTCCTGTGCGGCTGATTTATTAAATCATAAATTACAACCCACCCCATTGGCAATAAAACTCGACAAGGATCGAAAGAAACATTACAATAAGTAGCTGTGAGATTCGTGAAATATTTCTGAAGATAATTTCGTGTTTTTCAAAATAGTTACAAACATTTATCGATATTTCGTAAGAATAAGAACGCTCTTAATCTTCACAAGACACCCCCACAAAATTGCTTCGAAGTCGCTTGTATAATAAAGAATTCTTGGAGTGCAAAAGACAAACAGAAAATTCAGTGTCAGCGTGGCTACGTTGAAAAAGAACAATGCTCTCGCGGTTCGCTAACAATGGAATCGCATAGAACGAGATACTGTGGGAAATAAAATGGCACTAGACCCGATCTGGGTCACCTTAAAGAGCACACGCCTAGCCGAATCGCGGAGGAGAAATGGAGAGTGCCCGAAGACTGTTCGATTGGACCGAATCCCCTTCCACCTGAATCTTCCTAAGTCCATTCCATCAGCTGGCGAGAGCTTCGCCTCGATTTCTCCCTCTCTCCCCTGCCCCCGAACTTAAGGGATGTTAGACAACTGAAACTAGGCGCGCAATCTGCCCCCGGGTGTACTCGGGAGTATTGATAACAGGATCCATTTAGGGGTTATCGGGCGAATTACTTTCTGATTTAACAAGTGGGTCAAGCAGAAGAGCACCGGGGCTAATGGCGTGTCCGTGAACCTTTTATTGTATCCTGGCGAAAAGAAACGTTTCTATGGTACCTAACATGCTCATTTCACGTGTCGTGAATCGTTTTCAAGGAAAAAGTCTTCTCATCCGATTCTAATTCAAACATGATACTGTGACTTCGCAATGAACTTAAGATAAACTAATAAATCGCGTCGCGACTTGGCATCGATAGTGAAACAGATAATTCTACTCGTACGAGGTTTACCAATCCAATAAAAACCGAACCGACGTCTTTTTATACGCGCCACTATCAGTGCCAAGAAGCGACACGACATCGAACGAAGCAGTCACCTTTCTCTAACGTAGCGACGATTTTTCCCGGTTTTTCTCGTCGCAGGTCGGTCATAAAAATTCCTCAGCCACGGTTGACGTAGAGACCCCGTACAGCTGAAGCTTGATTCCACGTTGGAAGGTAAAAACGTTGTGATAAATCACCAGAGAGAAACGGAGGAAGAAAAGGTGAAGTCGGCCAGAAGGAGAATATCCAACGCGAGAAATACGTCCCGTGTCACAGTGAGAAAATTATTATAATGCTCCGGGAAACGTACCGTCGTTGGTATTCCGTCCCCGGTGTATAACTTGAACGATGAAAGCGAACAATGTGTAGCGAAATGCGATAATGCGTTTCGTTCTTCGAGTAATGCAGACGTCGAATCAGATGAGCCGGAGTGCACTTCTCTCCTTTCGCACGACGAAAAGTTTTAAGTCGAATTTTACAAAGGGAAGCATGCAGAGTATATGCACAGTTAATTTGCCACGCAAATAAACCTTGAAAATGACATATACCAGCTTTTAATGTTGTTAGGTTTACAGTAGCAATGTATAAAATCTTGTGATTCTTGAATTGAATGTTATATTTTTAAAGTTTTTTGTATTTTGTATTGTTATCATTGTGCTAACATCTGTTTTGTTCGGTTTGGTTTTAAGCCTATATGAATAGGTAATTTGAGTCTTTTCTATTTGTTCTTGAGTTTATAGAAGCTTCACACCTGTCTGAATTAAAAATACTGATCATTCAATCAAAATCCATAACAAATAATAATAATGCGATGCAGTATAAAACATCAGCCAAGACTATAAATAGCAGACTTTAAATTAAGTAAATGGAAAATGGCAACGATATCATCCCAGAAGGTGAAATTTCGCAACATTGTATACCGGTAGAAACACGCACAGAAAATATACAAGCCGCCCAAAGAAGTAAACATAAACGCGCTCCCTGTTCTCTTACTCCAATTCACCGGCAATCGATTATACTCCCTCTATGAAAACAAACCACGCGAAATCTCAATTGCTGCGTTACGATAGCTGGCAGAGATATCCATTCAGGATTCACTTCGATAATTCTCCAACGGCTGGTGAATCACTCCGCAACATTTGTCACGATACCAACTTCTGTGAAAAGAAAACTGACCTCCTTCGAATTTGTAACTGCTGGAATTTATCACTCGTATGGTGCCAGGCGAGACCCTTTTTCCCAGTGGAAAAGTGCTCCGAAGAAATATGATGAGATAACCCTCTTTGGCATGGATTTTATTTTGCTTTCATAAATAACATTTTAAATTCAATTGGAAGGTGAAATTATTTCTTGGTTACTTGCACATATATTTATGAATCGATTAACATTCGACTGAATCTGTCGAATTATTAGAAGTATCTAGAACAAATATGCAGTTTTTTTAGTTGAGCAACCCTGGTAAACAAATAATAAAAATTGACGAGAATCCCTCCGAATTTATTTACAAGAATTTTTTCGACCCCTAATTGAATACACGGTGCAACAGAGAGTTAAAAAACCAGTTTGGCGTGGAGTCACGCGTTTCAGTCAACGACAAATCATCGAATGCGTCTATATACTTGCGTCTCGACGCGTCATTGATCACGACGTAAAACTATTGCGTTTGCACTATTCACGCCAAGTCGGTCGTCTCGAGAAAAGATCAATAACGTGTTTCAATTTGTCACGCTGGCCAAGGCTGTCTCTCGCGTCTCGTTAACGAGAGAAGGTCCGGTTGAGCTCGATTTCTGATGGACATTCTTCGAATCGACGCACTCGCGGTTCGATCGAGCACACGGTTCGAGTTTCGACTCAGATGGCGACGAGGTGCGAAGCCGCGGCAGGACTGCATCGTCCACGTGCTCCTTGGGACGTTCACAAGATAATGCAGCAGGCTCCCTTATCAGTGGCACGAGGGAGGCGCCATCGAGCCACTAGTCGCAGAAACTGGTGCTCTGTGCACGCCATCTCTCGCGGGGTGGCGCCAGATCAGTCTTAAGGGTTGAAACCCATCGGTAACAGTCATGTAGAGGTTGTAAATATTTGGTATGAAAAAGAAGAATATTCGACGTTGTTGTATTGAAAAGTTAAAATATTTCTTGTACTAATTGTACCGAGCGTAATATATTCCCAAATGGAGATCGATAACCAACTTAATTCGCAGCAGTCGGTAATGACAGCACAGCAGAGAACCTTGCGGAGAGTTTCTCATTGATTTTTCGTTGCGTTTGTAAGGGGATGGAACAGATGGCGAACGCTCGGAGGCCTCGTGAGCATGCGTCAACTCTACACACGTGGTCAGGTGTGGACTTGTCAACAAGTTCGTGTAGAAAAGTTCCCATCATTAATTAGTCTAATTATCCCTTTCAAATAGAAAAGTTCCTTGCAATGACTACACTCAATCTCATTATACAAGTACTTCTTGTCACTTACAATTCACCATTGTTCTTTCAATCACAATATTCATATAATTATAATTACGCGTTGAATTATTTACAATTTATATTATTCACCATATTTGCAATTTAAATGTTTCCCTATCTGTAATGAAATTCACTTCGAACGTTGCAGGCCATTAGGAAGCAGAATCTCATGTATTAATCAATACCATTTGGTTATGAATATAATGAGCGACGTAAAAGTTTGTTCAATATGGTTTTCAGTCGTAGAATCATTATCTATATTGTACTAGGTCTTTTTCTAGTGAACTGGATATTAAAGAACTAAAAGTAATCTACTTAGAGCTTCTATTGAATGTTTCGTTTAAATATTTTAAGCCGTAGAAACCATATTGAACTTTCAACAATAAGTGAAATCAAGAAAATCTCAAGTCTTACCTTATTGAGCGTCTCATGACTAGTCAGAATGTGCTGGCTACCATCAGGATGAAGAATACGATCGACTGAATTTGGTCTAGGAACTCCGTCCAGCTGTCCTGCCTCCTTCAGCTGGGGTGGCAATGGCGGGGGTGGCAACTGCTCCTCCACGCCTCTGCCAGTATACCGCGTTTTCTGAAATTCAAAGTCGATTTTCAGTAATGAATAAATTCGCTCTTAAGAGTATCAAATTTCCCTAACTCCTCTCAACTCGGTCACCACATCCACCACTAACAAAAGTGCCTATAAAAATGCCTATCAACACAATAACCTGAACTTCTAACTCAATTTTAAAAACCGTGCACATGTATGATAAAATTCACTCCAGACCAACTGACCATCTCAAAACTCATTGCTCGAAGGGTTAAAACCATCATTTGAATAACAAACAATATTACGTAACTACCCTCGTCAACTTGATAGGACGTCTCGCGTGAAACTCGACGCGTTTTTGTTCTTCCGTCTCCGTTCGCGCCTTGAAGAGGCAGACCTCGCACGGTCCGATTTTGGGCACGTTTAGAAAGATCATCACTGCGTGTGTCGTCGACGAACCAGAAGAAATCGATAAAAGAGGGATGTAATGCATACGGGGGATGTACACGAGCGTTCGGCGCGGTTTCGACTGGCTGCCCCCGGCTGCGAGTGACACACTCGTCGCATCAGGTTTCGATATCGGCGACGCTCCGACTTTCATAGGATAATCCCCCTGAATCCCGGATTTCATTTCATTATCGCGGCCGCGAGGGGCTTCCAGGTACGACGTATTCTTTAAGGGGACTGTGCCGCGTCGATGATCGCGGAGAACGTTTACCGAAACCTTTTCGTTTCAAGCGAACACGCGCGTCTTTGACCGTAAACGCTCCTAACGTCGCTCTCTAAGCTTCATTTGATGACAGTATAGTTATAATAATTGCCTCTTTGAACTCCTTTGTCGAGGCCCATTCTACATTCCTTCATGTTCAAATTAATAATGAACAAAATTGTTTCAAGATACCATACACTACAAAATTACAAAATGATTCTTCCTGATGGAGCACACACTTGAAAACTTGGAAAATTCCCAATTTAGGTTTTTGACATATTGTACATACAGTGAAACACGTCTCACTGTCACTCAATTCACTGTTAAATTTATAAAATGAAAATAAATAATGGGATCTTTGAATAAAATTTACTGCTACTTCTATACTATTTTAGTCGTGTATTATGTCAGCATATGAAAACGTTTGGAGGTTTCCAAGAATGTTTTAGCACAGCCTAACTACATTTGTATAGGTGCTATTCACAACGTAAGCCTAATTTTAGAGTTTTGTGTTACGTCCTTACGTTGACCGTTGTGGACTGACCACCCAGAATATCCTGTTCGACCTCGCTACAGTTCTCGCGTTGAGAACGAGAGAACAAAATTTTGTTAAAGAGTACATGTCATCAATAACTATGAATCCAAACACAGAAGCTCAACTTGGAAATTCCAGAAATGGATTTTGGTTCATTCACATAAAATTCAGCATTATTTAGCAGTCTAACTTCGCAGCCACGGATACCTATTTTTCTCTCCAAACGGCGCAATAAAAAGAAATAAATCGATGGTACTTGGAGCTCAATTTTCCAACCAGTCAATTTTCCATCGCTTTAACGCAATCGTGTCGGTAAATGAACTACACGTTGATCTACGTTCGGCAGCCGGCTCGTATAAATAAACATCGGCTTCCTGCTTTTCAAACGAATTTAGCTGAAAGCCCCGCGCCGAATTTCGAGGCGTTTTAAACGCATAAATACCGAAACGATGACTCGATTTCGGTTGGAAATAGGGGAAACCGTATTAACGGTGTCCCTTTTCTGCATTTCTATGAATTATTCGCTACCACGTGATGTTAGATTTTGTTATATGTCCATTCATGCATTAATCGAATTTTTAGTAATAATATTGGTTGAAAACTAACCATTGCGTTCTATCCTTTTTCCGTTAATAATGTTAAGGATAGAATAAGGATAGATTAAGCAATATTCTTGTAAGTGGAAGTGGAGGCTACGCAACCCGTAGGGGAGCATTAGAATAAATACATAATAATGGTTAAAAATTCTTAGGATCTGTTCCTTATACAAGATAACTTTCCTATTTTTGCAGAAAATTTTATTTGAACTCACATGATTCCAGCAGCATCCGCAAACATCGTTCCAGCGTTTCGAATCATGCGCGAGAGCGTTACGGTTACCGTGGTGTACGGATTGACAGGGTCTCTTTGTTCTTCGTCTGCGTACTTTTACGGGCACACCGTACATATAATCGCTGAACCGACGTCGTGAATGACGCACGATAGACACCCAGTCGATCATTGTTTCGTAGCGTTGAACCGCGCTCGACGTTCACTTCGATACGACTGCTTTTAACGAGCTTCGACGCAAAAATGTTTTCAGTTTAATGTGATGTCAACTGGAATTCGTCCACTCCTCGGACATCTCTATTTCGGAAAACTACCTGCTAAATACTCTAATTTAATCTTTTATTTAAATGTGAGATCGTATTTCTTAGCTTCTGTTAGAAAGGAATTATAATTCAACTTCGTAGACTTCTACTTTTATCAAATTTGAATCGTCTTGTCTTTAGACACTTCACTGCAGAAGTTAATTTCCTTTACTTCTGCTCGAAAGAAAATCCAATTCGAATCTTTGCATCTCTTTGTTCAGAGACACCAAATGAACTTCTCCTCATAAAGGCACAATAATTTCCGCTTCTCACTTTATACTTCAGCGTTTATATACCTCTAAAAATCTCGCAGAGTAAATATCCATGATTTTCGAACTTCACAGAATGATTGCACGTTTGGAACGAGTATTTTTCATTTAAATTTCCTCTTGTATTTTTAGTTCCCTTTTCGATTTATTCAGTCGACTTTAAATCTACTCACAAAGAAGCGTTTCCACTCTCCACTTCTTACTTCATCGTTTATACGCCCCCAAGAACACTACAGGGTGAATATTCAGCCGTGACTCTCGAACTTCACAGAATCGTTTCACCGATACAAAATAAATCATCGAGTCTCGCAGCTGTCTCATGCGATCGAGCAATTTTCTACCAGTCACCGTTACGGGCACGGAAACATTTGGATCGCAGGCTCCCGTTGGATCGTTGGTTAAAATCTGCCAGCACTCTTTCGACGCTATTGCTTTTCTGTCGGTTTTTCCTTCCTTCAAGATTTATCACGGGGTACAGCCAAAGAAGAATTAAAATTTTCAGCGTCCGTCGAGTCTTGTAGCTTTCCTTCCTATTCGACGGACTTCTGTCGCGAATTTCAACGCCGAGTCGTTGGTTCAAGGTGCAGAGATTCACGAGAAGTCGTGAAAATGAGGAATGAAACGAACGAGGGAGCCAATCAAATCCCGATCGACACGTCAAGGGGAGTGGTGATCCCCCGATGTTGGGGTGCACGACAGAAAAAGGGGTGTAAGAAGCTTGGTTGTTGAAGAAGTAATGGATAGAGAATGCATTTTATGTATTTATAGCGATTCCAGACCTACAGTCGATCCCATAAAAATGCGTACCCTCTATGTCTATTGAAGAAGCTTATACATTATTTTGTATTACTTTAGCCAAAGAAAAACAAATTTTAATTGTTATAAAATAGTGTGTGTTTCCTGAGACTATAAATAAATACTGATCAACGAGTGTCTGTCGCTTCCTATTTCGTTCTACTTCCTAAACAAATTTCAGCAATAAATTTCAATTCCACTTTCCCATACCAAGAGTCGCGAAGAAGGAAGAACGAACGCACAAAGACCAAGTCAATCGATGCTACCCTCCGATCGAAGTCGAGAAACTTGCGACCCCGTATCGTCATTGCTAGCGGGGGGGGGGCGCCCCCGCAGATAATAAAAGAGCTCCCATAAAAAGGAAGAAACTCTTTCGCTGAAGTAGCGAACAGCGCTGGCAATTCCTCTAACGATCCCACGGAATGTTTCACGCTAGATAAAGAAGTGAGAAATGAAATTCGAAGACAGAGGGGCGGAAGCGAACGTCTATAGGTTGACGCTAATGGAAGAAAAATGTTTCCCATTCCATGGATTCAACGACGTGTGTGCCACCCTTCTTCTCGCCCCCTTATCCACGAGAAATTCTCCTGTTCGCGGGAAAATTGGTCCTCCTGTGTTTTCCCGCGATGCTATTTTTAAACGTCGCCCAAAAGAAGACAATGCTGGTGCTCGTTGTTCACGTTTAATGGGGTTTTCGCGCGTGGAAGAAGGCAAACTTCAAAGCGGTTGAAACCGTTTATGCATTTCCAAGAACATCAACACACCACCCGTGGAAATTGTTTACCAGCGAACCATGGACGCGGGCAATATAGGTCCGACTAGAAACGCGTTACGTGTTTGGAACACTGCTGGCCGTATTTTCTTTGTTATTCCACCTTAAAAGACCTTTCTCACGTTGAAATCACGACTCACCACGAGAGCACCCATCTGTTCAAGTATTTTTACGCGTGAAGCAAACGTCTCTGGCTTTCGACAGCTGTGAAGATTGGTTTTGGGGAGAAGACCACGTGATAGGTTTCGATTTGAATAGAATTTCATTAGGTAGGTGGAAATCTGATGAAGTAACGAAATAATTTTGTTAATAAATTTGATTTGATCAGAAAAAGTTGTTTAAAAGAAAAACGAGATTTCCTTGTATAAAAGGGACGTTGACCCTCGCAGTTTCGGCTTCTATATATTATTTCCACGTCCCAAGGCTTCAAAGGTCCGTTTCGTTGGCGCTCGTTTTATCTACAGCTAGAGCCTCTCAAGCACTCGATTTGACGACGCTCTTCCGAGAACAACGGAAGAGTTTGGCAAGGTCGACTTATTCGTGTCAACTAACAGATCCTCTTTTTCATCCCCAGCACTGCGATCCACGTGTTCCCGTTTCATCGATCTTCCTCCACCCTCGAGAAACGACTCTGGCGAATGAAAGCTTTCTTGGCTCTAATCGAAGAAATTCTCACTCGAATCACTAAAAATCAAACTTTAAACGCCACAGGACACTATGCAATTAAACATTCTATCACTGGTTGCCATTTACAATTTACTACAGTATTTGCATTTTCAGGATTGAGAAAGTCGAAAACACGGAAAAAGCACTCGACACAAATTTTTTTATAACTGAGGTGACCAAAATTTAATCAGAATAACAAACTCAATAATGATTTACTAACAGTTAGACTTTTATTTGATCATTCGATTCTTTTTTATTTGTAATTCAAGTTTCAATTTTTCTTTAACAGGTATAGAGCTACTCAAATCATGCTCGTTGTTCAAAATTGTTATCTAGATAAGAATTTTGGTCATCTCTGGTTATCAGGGACGCAGACGCGTAGTCACGAGCACAAGTTTCGAGGAGAGTTCGAGTTTCTACCTCGGAGGGATGGACGTCGGCGTCGGTACTGTCGTAAGAACGTCTCGACGTTGGTGGTTGCCACGTTCCGTCGCTCCTACCAAGGCGTCGTGGTCTAATTCCGACACGTTTCTCCTCATCCAACGCCGCGATGCTGTTTGGCCAACGCGCGGCGATCGAACGATCGCCTTTAAACTCGTAAACAAGCATATTTTCGCACGTGCTCCGTGTAAGCGCGGTTACGTGGCGACAGAAACATTAATCACTTCAACCTAGGGAGATTTATCTAATGGAACGTTTTCAGGGTGGAATTCTTTGCAGACAAACGTAATTAATTATTGGGGAATCGAAAAAGTCAAACGAATACAATAACGATCAGTCACACGAGAACGAATTTTAATTTTACGATCCTCTTCTAATTTCGCAATTCATTATGCTTGTTCATATGGCTTTGGAAACTGGCTGAAACGCTAGCTCTTCAGAGAATGCTATTCAATGCCTGACAGAAGGTACAGAATCGTTTTCATATTTTCCTGACACACGGTTCGAAATAGCCCGCTCGATGTGGCTCGCGATTCATACAAGAAAGCTAACAAATCTGTGCGTTATAAATATTCTCAGACAATGGAGATGTCACGCTGTTCAAGATCGATGCTCGACGGTATTGTCTTCACGCGGAAATTTAACCGAAAATTTACGCTCTGGTCTGATTAAGCGGCCGCTTAATTAAACTTCGCGCCGCGAAAACGGCAACCGCGTGGTTCAATGGCACACGATCGCGTCGAGTTATATTGGGAGTTATTTATAATCTACACGCTGGAAACGTTAGGGTTGTCTCATTCAGAGCCTTCGTCGAATGTGTCATTGTCGTCGTGTTCAAACTGATAAGGTTTGCAATTGATAGGAATTTTGTTTAGGAAAGTGACAGAAGAATAAGATGATTGCAAACGGAGCTTGTTGAATAGATTCTTGTGAAATTGAATAAAAATTTGATAAGTACACTATGGTCGCTCTGTTTAAATAATAACGTCCACGTGATTTTGGAAAGTTGCCACCGTTTGTTTGGGAAGCCACGCTTTCGCGACAGACTAATTCTATTTGGTAAACATTCAGACTCACCAATTCGCTCAGATGTCACCCCACACTTTGTAAACCGATGTCGCGATAGACTAAATAACTAACAGCGTGGCAGAATTTTGCCAGGCTTATCAGGTTGGTGAAATCAAATGGAATACATTACAGCAGGCTAGACCGCAGCTTCTGCACTTGGTTGGCAAGCAGGAAAGCCGCGAAACGGCATTGATGATGCTGGCGCGCTAATTTCTGGAATGATTTACAAATTGTCTGGCCGCGAGGGAATCTGCCAGTTTGAATTTTTAAAAATGTTCTGGGTCATAGAAAAGGATTGACTGGAAAAATGATTTTGATAAGGTATATACTACTGTTGCAAAAAATACGTAAAGGTATTCCGCGTTTCTGGGCGTCAAGGTGACATAACCCCTCGAATAAGAGAACAACAGGGGTTGTTTGCGAAGAAGAATTTCCCCCGGGGTTATCGATTTTATGAAACGAGTCTCGTCGCCGATCGTCTCCCAACGAATTCCATTCCTCACGTTTCCAAGACGCTGCAGAATTCCGCGAAGAAAGCGGCGGAAAGATATAACAACAACGGTGGGCTGTATCTTGAACCAAGATAAAGCACATCTCCTTTTTTCCGCTCTGTTCGCTACAGAAATGAGAAAACGAAAAGGAACGGGGGAGTGAAAACCAGGCTCCCGGAAAATTATCGTTTACCCTTGATGCAAAACAAATTAATTTCTGCTTTTGTCATTTCAAAGATGGCTCCTTTGTGCCCATCTTCAAAAGAGAATTATTATTAACGTCGACTGCGAGCTCTTGTTAAATTTGCCAGGAGTATTTCTGTTAGCAATTGTTTTTGTGTAAACGTCGCGGTGTTCCTCGGTGGAAGTAGGAGGAGATCATCGCAGGGTTTAGTCATTGAATGTTATCGGCGGTCGCGAAACTACCGACGAGCGTTCGAAGTCATGTCAGCATAGGGATTACAAGGGATAAACTCGTCGGTAAGGAAGGAATCAGTTGAAGGAACTGAAGCAGTCTGCAGAAATCTGACAGGTGCCTGTATTGCCAGTCGAGTATTGTCAAGGCATCGTCGATCGATTAAATTGGAGTGGTCTGATAAAAATAATGTATGTGCCCTTTTACAATCTTTAAAGTTTGAAGAAATTCAATGCAATTATTTTTAAATCTTTGTAAAATTTTGTAGTGCCTTAAAGAAGTCTCAAATTTAGGGTTAAAATGTCAAAAATTATGTATTAAAAATTGTTTTCTGCATAGCTACGATTGCTCTAGGCGTACCCTAAAATAACATCGTGTGCGTTCAATACAGATGAAGGTAATTATATTTGAAACTGATAATTACACTGACGTAACATTAGCCTGCATAGAGGAAGCGCGCCGAAGCTTAAAATTGACCCTGGCTATTTTGAATGTACTGTTAGTGCATTGTTATAATTAATTCACACACCACATTACATACATATTTACGAACCTGAACTTCGTCTACGTGGTCTGGAACATCGGGACTGGCCGACCTGCGGCCATAAATGTTCGACAGAGTCTGGTTCACGGGGAAGGCTGGACCACCCTGCAATAATCATACGATCTGAAATCATTCTCGTTCTATAGACAACAAAATTATAGATACACTGGCTAAGCTTTGGGCTTTTAATTAATGAATATATTATAATATATTCATTAACAGAAACGTCTTCAAATAATGCAAAAATTGAAAAATATCGAATAAAAAGATTCGAATTGGGAAGAAAGATAAATAGTATATTAAATTATTTTACTTGACTTTCATTTTCTTATTATTCCAAAGCCAAACATTATCTGTAATGCATAGGTAGTCGAGACTATGTCGAATATATGTACTTTGCATTGTCTGACTAGTAACGAGCCTCATCCAGTTGCAGGTCGTTTCCAGGAACCCGACAACTGATTTATTCGACTATAATCATCCACGGAGCGAATATTAAATCGTATAATTAGCAATCTTGTATCGCAGCGGTGTTTCGTCGTTTCGAATTCGAGGCGTCGCGTCGGCAAGCGTAAACGAGAGAGGGTGATTTAATTTCTGGATCAATTAGCCATTTAAGCCTCAACTCGATCCTTGCTCGCAATTTAAACTTCGGCACCGACTCCCCTTGTTTTCTCCGTCTTTGCAGCTCTCGGATCCGTTTAGAACGCGGTTCGATCCTTCATCCTCCCTTCTCGCCAGCCCTCCCCATACCGTGACCACCGCTCTACAGGAAGTATAAAACCGTGGAGCCCGGAAGGCGTGCAAATAAATAGACTCTGTGAGACGCAAAGTCAATTATCGTTGAACGGGAAACTGACGGAAGTTCCACGCGACCGCGTTAAAGGAATCAAACGGAATTATTCATGACGAACTTTCGATGCGCAGGTGTGTTTAACATCCCGCGCCACTTTTCCTGCGACCGTCTCACGGCTGCACCCTTTCTTAAATATGCACTACCTTTGCTGTAGTCGTCGCCTGCCCCGTTTAGTTTCGCCCTGCGAACATTGACGTCACCCCATTGCTCTCGCGCTACCAAAGAACGTGCGAAGAATTTATTCTTTCATTTCCTTGTATCGTTCCGTCGAGGGAAATAGGACACTGCGATTTGTTTAGGTTACTTTTACCAGCGGCAGTTCTTGGCGGATTTTACGAGGCTGTCGGGGAAGGATGCCTGGTGATCAGTATTATTTACTCGTGTTTATGGTGAGTTATCAAAAGATGGTATTTATTATTATGTATCACAGTTTTCTTTATTGATAAAAAATTATTCAATTCTCAAATGTGTATGTAGTAAATAAAAATATATGGTTTGAGGGATGTCACAGAGGTGTTATAAAAGAATGTTCTTTCACACTACAACTTATATTCTGTTACTTAAAATTTTGGAGTACGAATCATTTATTGTTAACTTTAAAATTCCTTTCACTTCTACATAGAAGCACCCACTGTGTCCAGTAAGCTTTAACACCACAAACTACGTCTGCTTTCTCTATCAGACTATTTTCCATTCCAAGTATGGTAGCACATATCTTAAGCCAGGGTGTTGTGACTGTTAAGGGTTGCGATCAGATAAGAATCAGCGTTCCCTGCCGCAGTGGAGTCGATAGTTTTCCCAGGCAACCGCAATAGACCCTCAAACACTTCACCTATCTCCACTTTATCGCGTCTTCGTAATAGATATACAACTATGTCAACCTGAAGGAAAATTTCATTTGCCAAACGTACACTCGAACGCGAAGAGGACTGCGCCGTCGTGGACGGGGCTTTTCACTCCTGCCAGAGGCTGATAAGAAGGGATTGTCGGGGGAAATAAAAGGTTAAGGATCGATTTATCGTGGAGAACGTAAATGCAAACGAAAGACCACTTTTCTCGGGACTGACGTTCGAGGAAACTGGTAAACGGAGCCAAAAATAACGCGGGTACGTGTTTGACAAGCGGCAGACTGGGTTTAGGATATAGGATCGCCTATGGCAGTGGTTCTCCATTTACATTAAGTAGTGAACTCGAAAAGGTTTCGTCATTTTTGCATTCAAATAATTTGTTGTAACCCACTCGATAGTTGTGGCTTCTCCTTTTTACATCTTCCACACACGATACGTGAGAAGTACTAGTAGGTTATACCGGATGACCATATGGTTCCCATTGAGAATCCCTGGTACGTTTCTTTTCGTTCGACATATTTTTATTTCACGCTCACGACCGAGAACCAGACATGACAGCGATATATTTGAATCGCGCTTAGCCATGCGTGCAAATTGAAAGAAAATACGGCGCGACCATGTCGAAACAACCCCCCACATAGGGTGGAATTTGTTTGCCATTTTTGATAAATATTATATCAAGTTCACATAGCGCTGATCACGTGACAGCGACAGGTAGAATTTATTCATAATCATACTCGACAAACAAATTTTCCAGTTTGCCTGTTATTAAAAAATCACTTCGCTTATCAAAACACAAAAATTTTGTTTCTTTTTGGACCAGACATTTTAGAAGATCAAATAAAAAATCTACCTGACACTGTCACTTGTCACAAGTGAAAGATTCCGCGTCGGTTTCCACGTCCGTTCGATTGATTATTTTCGGCTGAGATCCCTCCCAGCAGTTCTCTACCCGCCAGTGGAAGAAAGGCACGCGTGATCTCATGAATATAGCCGCGGCCAGAACAGACGGATTCGAAACCCACTTGTGCGTCGAGTTCGTTTATCCAAAGATGAGATGGAGCCTCGAGTCTTCGGTAAATGTTCTGGGCTACGTGCTCCGCTGTGTTTGAAATCTCGAGAGATCCGGGAACTCTTCGAATGCACGGAGAAGGGGCGCCAGGAAACTTTCACGAAGATAAATTTCGGAGAAAGCTGGCGCAGAAAACAATACGTCTGCTCCTGGACCCTCGGCTTCGATCGAAATTCAAGCTGTCGCCAAGCACAAACGGGCATACCGTTTCCTTTTTGCCTACGAATGCGAATTAATCTGGGACCTCGTGGTCGAACGTGTTCGTTTCCTCCACGGGGGATGAGGTAAGAAATAGAATAGTAACCATTGTTAAACAGTAGTTTGGCACATCATTTCACAAATGAGTTGGAGGAATAAATTTCAGGCCAGAAAAAGGTACACAATTTATGGATTAATCGATACATTTATTAGACATTTATTAATTTATGAGTTCAGGCTCAGCGTAATGTACAGCAACACTTAGTACTCTTGCTTTCACGGTAATACAAAGCTAACTGGCATACATTCGAATCATCCTCTCGCATACGCGCTGTATGGTTCGGATATAAACAGTAAGGGGCTAAATACAAATTCTACTTTACAACAGTAACGATCAGGTTACTTCGAAGTACATTGATGCAAAGGATTAAGTACTCGAAACAGGTTATACGCGTCTGATACATTTCTGTAAGTAACCTTATGCCACTGTCGAAACATTGAGTTAGGCGAGTTGGACGTGTTATATCCAATAAAGAGGTATTTATACCTCAGGCTGCTTCAGCGTCGAATTTCGATAATATTACCGCTCGTGGAACTTTCGACTGATGCCTGGCTGCTGGCACGATATTCCCGTCTGATGGCAGTTTAACCGTAACTACTGACAGCTGGCGTTCGTCTAGTCACCTCGGTCCGACCGCAAAGCGTCAGTATCCGCTGGTTAGCAGCCCACCGCATACGTCGAAGGCTCGCGCATACGTCCACGGGAGTCGATGGTCTCGCCAGAAGTTGGGCGTTCCCAATAATCCCACGGTTCTTGATTTTGCGTTGGCACAGAGCTCTCCAATCGCTGGGAAATTTGTTAGAAACGGGGACCGGAAGGCGAGCATGAGGCTTCCGCGTAAATAGGAAGTCTCCGCGTGGCGGAAGAGACGAAAACTTTGACGACCAGACGCACTACACATCGATCGCCCCTACCTTTGAGTCTCTACGCCTTCTCGGTTCCTGCTAGGAATATCTAACCGCTACAGTGGAGAACACGTTTGCCTATAAAATTAAAGGGAAGTCAAAGAAGAAACTTTTTAACAATTCTGTCACTATCTCAATTATGATGAAACCTGAAACCTTATCCTCAAAATCTTCATCCACGGTCCAAACGTCAACCAATAAATTCATATTTCCGTGTTGCTTCCGCAACCATGGGAAGTTATTACTTTTCCTTGCCAGACTGATTTAAATTTAATTCTCACCGACTTCGCAGACACGAGATTCACGGATATCCAGTTCGAGCAATCCTCCGGCGTCGCAAAACGACGTTGTCGTCGATTCGTTCGCGCAGCGTACCTATAGATTCTTTCGCCCCCGCTCAAAGGAGCCACTCGATAACAATGGACGAGAACCAATCGTTGTCGAAACTCGACCGTCGACGCAACGAGGAACGGTCGTGATAAAATTCTTCCGAGTCGTAAATCCGAGAGCTTCTGAAAAGACGTTTCGACGATTCTGGGACGATGATCGAATACGCGGATTCGCGGTACCGTAAAGCGATTTTGCCTTTCGATAGACGTCACCAGCCCGCCCCCTGTCACCCCTTTAAATTCACCCAATACACCCCCTCGCGTGATTGTAGATGCCGCGAAGCGTCGTGGCAGACTTCTTGGAGGAGCGGGAACGGATACTTCCGGTTTGTGCATCGCGGTGTCGAAGCACGTTCTTCCAACCCCCCCTTGGGGCGATGAACACACATATCCAGTTCGATAACTCGAGAAACTCCACCCTCGAACGCGGAAGACTGATGTACTTCGCGTCTTGGGTTTATATACTGTCTATTTGTCTTCTTGGTATTTACCGACATCGGTTACTATGGCCATTAGAGAGGGATACACAATCCAAACTCTCGATGGCACACAGGAGTTCTTATCGGGGTTCGAACGCGGTACAAGGATGACATCTTCAGGCTTTTATGGAATGGTGCTTGTCGATTGCTTAAGATGTTAATTTTGAAACTATTGCATAACAAATTATGAGAATTTTTTCATGGTACTTATTCTTCTAACCTCACCGTATTCACAATATTCTATTTGGATTCATTTTTATCGATAGCATGACTTCAGAATTAATTTGTTTCATTCCTTAATAAAAAGCTATGTCACCCTTATATGGGTGACGTAGCGACCAAGGTGTTAAACCAGAACTAACTCTTTATACATATTGTACGTTTGCAGCAAGAACCAAATAAAAAGGATTTGTCCTGTCTCAAACGCTGTGGCATTATTAGTTTGATGAAATTTGAAATTTCAAAGCTCACAGCGCTAATGAAAATCTATCAACTGCCGTTCATAGCCCTCCAACACTAAACCAGAAGAGCACGGTTACAGTATAATCCGTCGAGTTCGTCATCTTTACGAGCCATAAAGGACAGTATTGTTAGACTACGAAGTAGCCAATTTGTTCAGAAAATTTCTCCGCGAACAGCATCAATAAGTTGATTCGATATTACAAAGGAAACCTCACTTTCTACATATTTCAACGACGAAATTCTTCTCCATGGTATAATAGAAACCATTTCCCTAAGAAGATGCTCTCTGGGAGTTCTCGAGGAGCAGTATAGATGTGCCTAAGTAAATACTTTGTTCCCTAATAACGTCCAATATATTTTCGATCGGTTATTGGCTTCCTCTTATTTGGTTGAATAAATTGGAAACTCGAGCACCCGATCGTCCCGTCAGCAACGTCGAAGATGCCGTTTATTGGCCCACTTTCTTCGTTTGTTCTTCATTGGCTGACATAAGCCGACCCAATCCGCGTCGTTCGTGAGAAAACACACTTTTCCGCCTACTTTGTCGCCTGGCTCCAACGATGGATTATAAATTGAGGCGAAATTATAGAGTTCCGTTGAACTATTGGCAAATTGGGTTTGCTGATTCTGCGATTGCTGCTTGGCCGTGGACCAACCAATTCTACCGAATGTATCATCCCGGTGCATAATTAATGTCTCAGCTTTGGTACCGATAAAATACATTGATAACGCGCGGTTCTAGCAATGGAAATTACAACCTTACCGTGCAAATATTTACATATTGATCAAATGAATTAAAAGGGCTCGAGACACTGGTGGACGAAGATTGCAGGTATAATAAAACGAGGAATAATGGGAATTATATCTGGAGTAATTTGATAAATGTATAGACTTAAAAAAAGTGGCCATGGGCGTGACCAGCTCAAAAGATTTGGATTTAGGATTCCTGGATGGTCTCTAATGCAATGTACATGTTCTAGAGGCTACTGCAGCATTGAAAAGTCAAGTCTGCAGCGGAAAGTCGTGCCAAAGCATTCTGAAAGAAACCTGAATCTATTATTGATGCGTTCCTGTACGCGCCCAGTGTTCAATAGGAAGTCACGATCAATCGCTGTCCAGCAGAAGGAGCTAAATTTTAGAAAATCCTGGCTAAGGGTCAAATATTCTTAGTCTACAACTTCATCATTTTTTTCATGTATGCAGAGATGTTTGTATTTTTATGAAATTTGAAACTGTTAAATATAAAAAGAGTAAAATGAATATCTTGATTGAAAGCAAGAAATAATGATTCCTCGTTTCGCATTTCTTAACTGGATCTCCAATAATTTCGCGCGAAGAGTACATTAGAATTATTTCCCGACAAAAACCGCGCTCGCCCCCCTCCGCGGGATCCTGATTGGCCGAGAACGTATCTCTTTCAGCGTAGCTTCCGGCGAGATTTCCCGAGTATTCCGCAATCGAAGGTTCTCCATCGTTACTGTAAGAATAAAATGAGAGGGTTTACTTCTTCTATATTCCTCGATTCAGCGAGCGCGAAGCGAATTGGAAAGGTTTCGCTGGTGAATTCGGTTCCTTTACGAGGGAGGGCCACTGCTTTTACGCCGTCTTTATTCGTTAGCAAAAAGACCATACGTATCCCTTAATATTCCTTTTTTCGTAGCGGCATTCAGCCCTCCGAAAATGAGATTTCTTTGTATCGCTTCTAGCGTCGATAATTCTCCTATTCTGAAATTGTCCGCCGCGAGGACCCATTGTTGAGCTCCAATGGCGTGTCGTTATCACGAAATCTGATATCCTTCTCTATTACCGATCTCGAGGAATCTAGGGAACTTCTAACAGCGCAGACAAATTCCTGCTCGTCGCAAACGTGTAGCCGGAGAACTTAGTTTAAAATTCTATTACCCAAGTTCCCGACGAAAACCTCGCAATTACCTCAGTGTTTCGTTTCTCTCCCGTTGACACGACGGAATAAAAGCAATCTCGAATCTTATCGTTCCCGAACACGATTAGATGTTGAAAGTGACACGGGTCGCATTCGAGTAGACAAGTGGAATAGGAATGTATATCGTCGGACAAGCGGTCCAGGCTCGTGTCCTGTCAAATAAGTAGAATGTACCGGCGCGTTTGGTTAGATAAGTGAGATGGGATCGTGCGCGGTCAGACAGGTGAAAAAGAAATGTGTCTGGTCAGACGTCTACGTGGACGTTATATTTTCATTCTTACTACTACTACCGGACCAGCTAGCGACAGTGACACGGGTCACATTGGAGTAGACCGGTGGAATGTACTTTGTCGGATAAGCGGTTTGGGCTAGTATGTTGTCAAATAAGTAGAACAGGATTGCCAAACACGGGCTCGATGTACTAAATTTTGCGTTTTGGTTATCTGGTATATAGATGATGTATACTTAACATTGCATATATGTATATTGGGCTGTCCAGGAAGTTCGTGGCAATTTTTAAGAAAAATTCAAAGGCACGCTTGAATTTTGCCACCTTTTAAAGGATATATACGTGTTATTTGTTTTCAACCATTCCGATATATTCAGTCCTGTACCATCTACCAAAAGTCGACATGGAGTTTCCAGACTTTAGAGGAGAGAAAATATTTTCTCCTCTAAAAAATCTAAAAATCGTAGGAAAAGTTTAATAACTACAACTGCCCCAGGAAATTCAATATCGAGTCCAATTTCATAAAGTTCGAAGGTCATCGAAAAATACTCAATTAAAATCAGTATCCGCAGTCTGCGCGAATGTCCATTGGCATGCTCCCGTGCGTTGCACCTGTTCAAGATTAAAAGGCAGAAGATTCGCCATGAACGTTCGCTGAATCATCCTCGTCCGGTGCATAGACCCTTTTATTTTCGATGAAAGGGCTCTCTAACGGCCAGGCGAATCCACCGTGCGCGCTTTTAATGTTAATAGACACCCTGTTCACCGTAGCGAGGAAGCGTAACTTGCGTATCGAACGACGACACTCTTCGCAGCGCGACACGTCGATAATCCCGATAGTCGGTGCACACGGCTTTATGACGCACCGACCGCCATGGATATTGTCCTGAAACTAATTTCGTCGAATAGCTTCAGGGGTCATTCGATGCCACCAAGAACGTAACACTTTTATCGCGAGATGAAAGAGCGCAGTTGCCGTGAACTCGATGGAATGAAACATCGTCTCTGCCCGAGCGTTTCACGGAAGAGAATT
Source organism: Hylaeus volcanicus (assembly GCF_026283585.1). Classification (NCBI taxonomy): domain Eukaryota; kingdom Metazoa; phylum Arthropoda; class Insecta; order Hymenoptera; family Colletidae; genus Hylaeus; species Hylaeus volcanicus. Next base: position 9,263,223 of record NC_071977.1, read on the forward strand.
TTTAAACCGTCGACGCCACCGTGCGAAAAAAAGAGGAGAAGTGGTTTTCAGGCAAATTGCAATAACTTATGCGTCGCGCGCCGACTTAATCTTCCGTGACTGACGAGCATAAAATACGCGTTGAGGTCATGGCAGCTTCTGGTGTTTAGATAGCGTCGCCCTTCTTTTCGACTCGGTCGAATGAACGTTACAACTGTGCTCGAAAGGGGAAATAAAACATGCAAGAAATTTCTTCTGAGTGGTGGTGAAGAATTAAGTCCTCGGGCGCCATCTTCGTCGGTTCGCGAAAGTGGAATGTGAAAGGTCGATATATCTTCTAAATGAAAGTAGTTTCAGAAGCCTATTCATTGTATACAATTTAAAAGGATAGGATTTACTAACAGTCAGCCCCATAAATATGTACACGAGTAAACTTTACACTTGTATGTATATATAATAAAATATTTATTTGGAAATATCAAACCTATCATTTAATTTAGACAGATCTCTTTAGTAGACATAGAAGGTACGAATATTTATGGGACTAACTGTATATACTTTAAGATTAGGTATAGAAACTTGTTCTGCTACACCTCACCCCCGTTATACACTTCATTTTACGTACAACACTACAAGAACACTACTATCTCGAAGAACATTTTTCATTTTTAGCAAGTTAGTCGGCGGGTGACCTCGATAATTCAACAATTACCTGAAACTTTGCGAGACGCAGAATTATCAACGAGAGCTTCCACGAGGTATAACGTCGTTGCAATTATCGCGATCCAGCGTTTCTTCGAGGATACGCGCGTGCACGAGGCGGGCGCAGTAATTACATCAAGAAGACGGAAAATAATATCAAGAGGGAAAGCAGAGAGGCGTGGAACGAGACGCACTCCATCGCCTCGGTAAGTTATTACCGCGACTTAAGAGAGAAAACCTGGAAGAGCGGAAAGTATAGGTACGCTGAAACGCTGTACCACCCACACACGCTCGGGCTACAACGTAGAATAACGACCTCATTATCAACCACCAGCTGGTTGCTCTACAGTGGTATTAGCTCTCGGATATTTATGCACGCTTTTATTAAGCCCGACACTCGCCTAGCCCAACCTTGTTCGCATCGCGCAAATTTCCAAGGTCTTCCGCTTAGTTGTCGCGTCGCCATTAGGACCATAACGTTATCGTTGTGCGTTTCGTAGTGGCATTTAAAATTCAGAGTAATGCGGCGACCCGCGTTCAAGTGCTCGTGAATATCCAGTGTAACGATCACAATATATATTCTTCCGAAGTGGCAACGGAACAGGACAGGTTTATGGGTTCATCGATCGCCAGCAGTGCCGGGGCCGGCGATATAGGCTCGAGATTGAGGCCAGCGGCCACCAGCTAGCGGGCGCAATATAACGGGTAGTGGACGAAGTCGTTGTCACGGGTTCTCGGGACAAGCGTGTACAGCCGCTACCGACGCTCTGGCCCCTTTGTAAACCGATGAAAGGAAGTCACGCACCGGCACGTGACCGGATATAGCGAAGAGGTAAGGGCGAGTGCATTCCGAACCCTCCGCCCCTCGCCATCTCGACCCGCCGTCTATTCCTCTTCCGAGTTCCTTTGTCCTCTCCGGTATTTCCCCCTTTTTCTTCGATCGCTTTTAGCTTCTCTTGAACGGGGTGCGGCTTTTAAGCCAGGACTCTTGGATAACTCCTTTATTTTCAAATACAGAAAGAAATTCTCGAAAGTGTTCGATTTTATAGGGAACACGAGTCGTGACTTCCTTTTGGTACTACGTGGAAGGGTTGAGGACATTCCATTCGTTTTTTACCCCAGGAGTTTCTAAAGAGTCAATGCTGTCTACAAGATTTGACACAGTGATAAATTATTTAGCTCTTAACATAGATTCAAGCACACCAAGTATCAAAGTGTAGGGAATTCCTGATACACACGTCTTGTCGGCCAAATGGAATAAGCTGTCCCTGGCCAGACAAGTGAAATGGGATAATCACTGGTCTTTCATTGCGCTATAGACGTCCGTGGTCAGACAAGTAGAAAAAAAACAGTTCCTGCAAGTGGAATTAGGCGACTTTGGTCAGACTTATTCTAAACCACCCCACAGTTTAACACTCTTCTTCTCAAAACTATTCCGTATATTCGTAAAACTTATTAAGCGAGTTAATGTTGATTGAATTACAGTTTCCTAAGATTCACCTGCCCTTAGAATCGTTTCACATCGCGCGATATTTGTCCAGGCCAAGTTTCGTTAGAATCAATATTTACCGATTTATACAAGCGGTTCCAATTACGTGCCTCGCTCCGTGTGTACGATCTCCTATCCCTTTGTTTTCCTTCATCTCGCGCGATGGTCCTCTTTTCGTCCGGCTTCTTTTCTTTGTTCATTTAATCCCCTCTCTATGTTTGCCGCCGTGCTCCCTCACCGAATCCCTTGATCTACAGTGCTATACGATCCCAAAGCACTATATAACATTCTACGTTTACCAGGGACAGGGCTGTTACTACGTGTTGCTAGTTCGACGCTGGTAGGAACGCCGGAGTTCTACAATGGGAGCTTTCACGGTAATAAACGTCAAAGGACTTCAACCGAACGATTGTGTTACCAGTTCCACTTTCAATACTTGAGGAGGTTGGACAATTTGTTGAGTGGATGCGATTACATCTTACGACTTGGCTCCAAGGTAATTTGGTGACGTTAATTAAAGGGCTTTAGAGGATAATTATGTGTTAGGATAATTTCGCGAAACGAAATCGAAATACTAAATAAATATTACATTATATTATTTGGACTGCAAGCAAAATATCAAATATCCTTCTAAAGTGAATTCCTACTCATAATATCGACAATAATTAACAGCATTTAACAAAACTACTTAGGTGACGATTGTATTATTAATTCATATTAAATCAAATACTGCGTTACGTTTAGTTACGGTTTCAAACAAACCGCAACCAATATTGCGCGTTCTTTCGAGAACAAAAATCACCTTTGCAGTTGGGAAACGTTTAAACCGCGCCTCGTATATCGTTCGATCGAGCCAAATTCGTGGATCGAACACATTAAATCGGCGTACTCGTGGATGCACCGGAGTTTTCGATGCAACGAGTGCAGCGGTGCAACGGTGGCTGGTCGCAGCCGTTGATGTAACACAGCGCGTACATCCGAACGAAATCGATGAACGAACATCGAAACGACTCTGGGTTGGATTAAACCACGCATATCTGGCGTCCATTGTAGCTTGCTGCGTTTGCCAAATATTTCTGTCGGCAACGGGCGCGGGAAGACACTGAAATATGACCGTCGCGGCTACGCCACTGGATTATAAAATTTGAATTTATCATAGCGAAATGGACGGCACCGCCACAAGTATTTTGGATACGTTTTATTTGCGAATAATTTAGGTGGAACTCGATCTCCTTCTTCAGAGTACAATGATATGTGAAGAGGCATGAAGTGGCATGAAGAGGATAATTTAAGATGAATGTCTATTTCTACTTTGGTACTTGCAATTACATTCATTTTATCTGCATTTACAGGAAGGGAGTTCATTCAGCGTCTCTCCGAAGTTCTCTTTAATAAACTCAAGTAAATGTACACTATATACAAAAAATAATAAGACAGTACGATGTCAGACCTGCTAGGACGAGACACAACAGTATCAGACAAGTAGATAGCGACAGTATGTGGACAGACAATGCGTGGTCTAAGAAAAATACGTGGCACCTGCGCGAGTACATGTACGTAGAATAAGGTCCGCATGGTCAGACATGTAGAATGGAACCGCTCGAGGCAGACAAGTGGAATGAGCAATGACTGGTCAGACAAGTGGAGCGGGAAAGTACGTGCTTCGGCTGGTAGAATAGGACCATGCCTGATCGAACAATACCAACTGGCGAAAATTTCTGTGTGTATGACTGGAAGAGCATTCGTCCCTGAAAAAATAGAATGGGATAAAACCGAAAATTGTTTCTTACTCTACAAAAATATTTGCTGAATATTTCGAAGAACTAAGTGATGAGAGTGAGACAAATTCATCCATTCAACTCGTTAAAGTTTCCTGATTAGGGAAAGCTACCTTATCTCATACCTCAACTACGTCGAGAATAAGCCTGCAGTTTCACCACCCAAAACCGACTTGCACGACACGTTAATTAACAATATCCCGTAATTATATTGCATCCCGTAGACAAGTAGCTTTGCTGGGATGGAAGTAGCTGAAGTTACCCACAAGTCTCCAGTTTCCAAGAGGCACGGAACAAAGCCATAGCAGGGAACTTCTATTCGCGGTTTCGCAGCGGATTGGGTACAGTTCTGCCAGGTTTGCGTGTACCCGAGCCGCGACAGCTGAAGGGTAACGCGTGGAAAATTGATCAGAAAATTATACGTCACCGACTCGCCGGATTCTCGTTCGACTGAACAACGCCAGCCTCGCGCCTGGCGATTATGCGCGGCTCCTCAAATCGAATTGCTCGCGAGTTAGCCGGAGTTACTTTACAGTACGGAAACGTGCTTCGTTTAGCGGATTACGCTGTTTCGGAAACTCGGCCAATTGAATGGAACTCGAAAGCCGAAAAACACCGCTGGATTTTCGCGCGTTGATAAAGGGACAGCTTGGCCACAGTTTCACTTTGAATACAAAGAAATTTGCCTGGGATTGAGTAGGAGTTTCTATCTGTTTGAACCTTCACAAAATATTTTCAAAGTATTAGAGTAAGCTCACGCGAGCTTACACAGCGAGGCGTGTTGGTAATTGGTGATAAACGTAGGTGGAACTAACTCATGTTGATGGAACTAACGTTTAATTACTGATGAATGACCCGACAACGCGGCGAATACTGTGCAAGATTTAAGCAGCCTGTTGTGCGTATAAGCCCTCTGGAACCACGAGGATGACGGCTCGAGTGGACTAATTACCCACTACGACAGGCCTAAATCTACCCAGCATTCATGGATCGATAACAATGCACCGGTCCAAGGATCTATGATTCAGACAACGCGCACATTTTCATGAAATATCTAAGAGGTTCCTGGCTAGTGTCTCGGGAACGACATATTATTCGAAGAATGCGAATGAAACGTTCAAGGAATATTTCTCACGAGGGTCGTATTGCATGCAGTTACGAACGGTGAGAACCATTTTACTAAAAATAACAAGAAATTGATTTTTCATGTTAATACTAACATGAGACCAACAACTTAGTTTGCACATGTGTTCTGTAATTATTTCAAGGTAGCCACCTCAAGTTTCATTCGAAAGTTCCAACCTTTTATGAAATTTTCGAACGAAATGGAAATACTATTCTATTGGGATTCAGAATATTGAGTCCGTTGAGTATAAAACACAGCAGCGATGGTCGTGTCTGCCGGTAGGATGCAGTGGAATTTTAGAATGAACATGGTGCTCTGAAATGTCGTCGTTCACTCTATAAAACGCTGACAATGCATCATATTGTCGGGTTTATGAAATTTCCGTTCTGATCCCCGACTTCCTTGTTCTCGCCCCTGCGTCTACGTGCCCGGACATGTCAGGCCGTAGAAATGAATGGAAAGACGAACAAGAATGCACTGATAAAGAAGAGCTCGAAACTTACTGGCGCAAGCGAGGCAACGGCGTCGGTCGAGGGGATATGAAAAATCGAGAGGAAACCCAGAGACGCTCCTATTTGCTCAATTTGAACGAGTAAAATGGACATCGTTATATCTAACGGGCCTATTGTGCAAAGGTCCCGTCTTGTTAACCCTGGCCCGAATGTTGCAAAATCCCCGACGACGGGAGTATCTTCTCCAATTTACACTATACACATTTTATAAAGGTATTGTTCAACGTATCCGACAAAGGGAGCACATTTTTCTGTATTTTTAGCCTTTTATTCAAATATGATTTTACTTCTTTGCCACAGGTGCTGAGATTAAAATAGAATTCAAATGGTTTGGAATATCAGAACTGGTCGAATTTGGATGCAATATAGTCAAGTCGTTTTTAATATTTCTCCTTCAGTCGAGTAATTGAAATAAATCACAGAATTCTTTTCACTTTCGACCCCCTTTGCCTTTAATATTTCATCCCTCTTTAATATCTATAAATGATTGATCAGGAGTATTGATCAGGAATGAACCGTGTGCATCAAATACCGTGTTTGTGCACCTCATGAATTTTCATGACAATTCCTGCTCATCCAAGAATTAATGGAAGCCATTTTGTCATAATCTTCCATATCGACTTCAAGCATGAGCGAATTCATAAATATTCACGGCAGAAGTGTCCCGCGGTAAGTAATCCGCGAAATCCAATTTCGTACGCAGCCTTTTCCCCCCAGCGGACAAAAGTCGATGTGTTACACTCGCATTTGCTGCTTCATGTTTTTAAAGCCTGGAATAATTCGCGGATGCAAATGCGAACGCGTTACCTCGTTTTAATACCGAAAATAAAAGTCACGTTGCAACGTCAGAAGTAATGGGCTTCGCTCTGGCCAGCATTTTTTTTCCTGGCGTGCAATGATTTCAACCACTGTTTATTCAATGTTTTACGGTTACTTGTGTTTTTGGGATAAAAAACGGATTAAAAAGCATCGAGGAAATGTACGGGTAGTATAAAAAAATTTGTGAACGTGCTCGGAAGTGCATTACATCAAATGAAACCTACCGAATATTTAATGGGAATATGTAGTGTACGTTTCGTTATACACTCCACGCATACTTATTTCAACAATTCTACCGTATCGTTTACAATAGCACCGCGGAAATGATAAAATGATATGTTGGCGGATTTGTTTGATAAATATAGGATTTACAGCGAGCACATCACCAAGTCCAGTGGTTTTTAACTCGTTTGGAAAAACGTTTGGATTATCACGGCGAGGATTACCATCGATAACCGATCAATTATCGAATTTTAAGGTTTCACATCGGGAAACGATAATGCACCAGAAACCCAACATGTCGATAGTAGAAACGGCTCCATTTTCACCATCCCGTTTAATTTACGAACCAGTGACGCGTACACCGAAACGCTCATAAGCACCGATAATATATCTTGGACAAAAATACATCCTAGATGATCAATTTTTCAGCGGATTTCGATCCTGCCGGAGAGATTAATATTATCGATTAATATTATCCCAGTTGTAAATTTCGAATCGCGACGGCCTGGTGTTGATTCAATGAATCCGAATCGACGAAACGTCACGCGCTAGTTTTTATGACCCCGTCCTCAAAAATTCGTCCAGGAAGGTTCGTCACGTCGCGACGTGCACTTGAATTCATACGCGTTCATTATATTTTAATTCGTTACTCATTATTACATTTACAGTTACAACTATGCATGCGTCCGTTTCGAATAAAATTTATTTCAATGCTCACGTATTCTTATCCCCTAATTGAACACAATTATATTCTCTTTTAATTAATTTCTAGTTAAACGTTCTCCAACCCAGTTATGGAATTAGATTATCATCGAAGGGAACCAACAGCCATAGTAAAAACGATAAAATAAATAGAACGGTTAACTAATTTCTCGCAAATTGTGACACCAACAAGAACAAAGCACCGAGGCAACGCAGAACTCTGGTCCATGGAAAAACGTGCAGCTGGGTATTTTTCAACAATCGAGAGAAGTTTCGAGCCAACGGAGTCTGAATTCAAAATCCGCCTGGGATGAATAGAGCGAAACGTTCTCGAGGGCTCGAGTACTTCGAGATCTCGAGCAATTAAAGAGAATCTCAAATTCAGTAATAATCGGCCCGTTCCCGATCCAACGAACAGAGAAGTCGAAGGGCGGTTACGAGCCGCGGATCCCGTTTCACGCTTTTAGAAACGAACAATTTTTGACCTCGTTCCAGTTTCCCTACGTGGGACTTCGCGGCTCAGTCACGGGATTCTTCGCGATTAAATCATGTCTCTGCTCTACTCGATATCAACTCTTCGAGTTCAAGAAGAAGTTCTCGAAGAATCGAGGAAATTTAAATATATCGTTGAATTCATGAACCATCGCCGTCGGCTCGTGCCACTCGCGGAAAGTTCGCCACATTGAATAAAAATCCTGGAAACGGGTCACCGGTGTTATTGAATCATTCTAGCGTAAGAGTACCCCATGATACGCTTGGATCGTTCGTGCAATTACGCTGACGAGAATCAGCCTGATTTTTAATCGTAACTGCACGTCGCAGAACTTTTTAATGAAATTAACTATTACTTTGGTTGTTCAGATTGAGACGTGGTGGTCTTCCGATACAAAGGAAAAATTAACAGAATACTTTATACATTTAACGTTTTTAACGAATTAACAGAATGCTTTATACATTTATACAAGCTCCTCCACATCACCCAAAATCATACCTAAAGTATACTGTTTGCGCAGATCCCAGTGACAACTCATCCGTTCGCGATTAAATCATCGCAGCCATTTTATCCGGGAGATTCTCCGATAACAATGCCATCAACGGTCGACGCCGGACCGGATTTCCGTTGGAGAGAAATAATAATTATTCCCCCCGGGATTTTATTCGCCGCTTAATTGCAGCCTCGCCTTTTCCCCACGACTGGCCTCGCGACGAGCGAATAAAACGATGCGTTTCGAGCTGGCCAACCGGCACCGAGATATCAGTTTATCTTGCGCGAGCTTTCGAACGACGAGGGCGGGCGCGGGGGTGGGATGAAAAAAGACAAGCGGAATGGAGAGACGAAAAGAAAGCACGAAACACAACGGGAAGAAGATTCCGGTAACGAACGGAGGTTGTTCTCGTTCTAATGAATCCCTCGAGTGAAAGGAGGAGAAGGGAGAGAGCTGACGAGTGAACGGAGAGAGCACAAGGGAGACGAGAGAGAATGAGAGAGGGACGTGGGCGAAGTAACTCTCGATAAAGCAGAATTCCTGGTAAAAATAATTTCTTCGCGGCCTATTGCTCCATCAGGGATGAAACTTTCATTCTAATTAATACAATCTATACGCAGAGACGAATAAAGCAGAAACTAATTATAAATGCCACGTGTGTCATCCGAAGCATGCTGCCCTGAGCGCAGCGTGGACCCAAGGCAACGGTCGACTATTCCTAATTTGCAATTTACGGGCTCCTACTGGAAATTTGCATCCGGCGGGCAACTGGTCGGTGAAAAATTCCATTGTTAAACGTCGCTCGGGGAATATATTAAACGCGTATTAAAGCACGGTAGCGTTGGAGGGGGATAAAAATTCAACGAAAACGTCTCGGTTCGTTTCAGACGCGAGGTGATATGCAAACGAAGAATTTTCATTCCAGCGATTAAAATGTAACAGCTTTTGTTTAACCATGGAGCGATAAAATAACGTTGATTATTCAGTTTCGACTCCTTCCGTCGAGGACGCTGTGCCAGGCTGCGGTGTTATCTTCGTTTCCTTAATTTCACGGCGCTCTCCTGTTTTATCCCGTCGCGCGGCCGAACCTCGCAGACTGCGATCCGTGGTACGATTTATATTGATTCCAAATGGAAGAGGAAATCTCCGGGGGAACGCCAAGAATAAGGTCGGGGAACCCTTGGCTCGGCCGAATGTTGCGATAAGTGAATTATCTGACGCCGAGAGAAGCTACCACGTACGCTGGTAAAGCAAACTAACTAATGGAGCTGAGAGAACCTTCTGGTAAAAGGAAAGCCGAACGTACAACGCTTGGGAAATCCGAAAAAGCTGATCAAAGAGGCTTTTTCGAGCTTGACATTTCTACTTATTAAGCGAGATAATGGAATACTATTTGGTCTTCATGATAACGATCGATGGGACGTTTCTACGAACTTGTTTCTATTGGCAGATCCTGTTCAACTACTCGTATTATTGATTGAATTTTGCACTCATCAACTACAAACAAAATTACACAGTGGTGGCTTTTCTTGTTAAGCTTAGCAACCTAACAATGCATAGAATAACCGGTAGTGTGCGTTACACGGATATATGTATTGTTGTATTCACATGTACTGGCGCATGAACACGTTTAGTTTAACCTCGTATGTCGAGCAGTGAACACAACACACTATAAATTGTCTGATAATGTTTATGATTAATAATTTAATCACAAGTGAGACATTGTTTCATTTATAAAATATAAAACTAAACGACTCCGCATTTCAGCGAGTACCTTAGAGCTTCCGATTCGAGACGAACCCACCACACAGATGAAAAAAGAAAATGGAGATAGTGTCGCGCGTTTAGAAGGTGGCTTAGTTAAATTTCTAAACGCAAACGTGTAAAGCGGACGAGAAACGAAGCGGGAGTTTACGCGCGCGTGTTCAATTCCCCGGTTTAGAAACCGAGATGATTCGATAAGATAAGAATCTCCCTAGTGTTCAAGTTGAACAGTGTTTGCCGACGCTCTTGACCAGGCTATCAAACCAAAGTGCTGTGAAACGCTCGCGAGATTGAAGATAAACCTTTACTGGGCTTTTTTCTTTCCTAGTTCTTTTGACGGTAAGCCTCCTTTTTTGCAGCTCGATAATTTATGCAATCTAGCCGCACGATTCCGCGTAAGCTGAACTTTCGGTTAGATGAAATGTAAAACACTGACAGGAGGATAATCCTAGAAAAGCTACTCGAGGCTGATTGCGCAGGATTTGTGTGACTCCCTTACAAGCTCTTTTACTTGCCGTAGATTCCCATTCCCTGGCCTGTTAAATTCTTTATTTCCAAGCATGAATGATGGGATTTTTAACGGCACAAAGTTCAGCAGATGATGGAAATGAAACAATTGAATAAATTAACTAACAAAGCATCACAAGTCTCTGGATCAATTTGAATTTACCATCCAGAAATCCTTTGTTCTCCGAAGTTATCGAATTGATTCACGCAACAAACAGTTAATGGAATTCGCAAATTACTTCCGGTAACGGTACTAATTGCCTCGACTATGTTTCATTACAGCTCTATTTCTGCAGAGCAACAATTACTTTGCAATCAACTTGCATTATCGTTGCGTACAATTGACAAAGGCGGTACACGCCAATAATATCCACTCGATAATAACGTATAATCCGTTATTGCTGCGACTCGAATGCTTAGCAAAATTAGAATCCAATCAGTCCAATTAAGTGTGCCTCGACGTTGCAAAGAGCGCACTGCGACAACTCTCTTCGACCCTACCTTCTTCTCCCTCCCTCGCTCTGTATTGATGTCTCCCTAGTAAACGTTTACACCGTAAACACCCTTTCAAAGGATCCAGAGCGAAGATCGTCGCGCAAACGACTCGACCGGAAATGAGCCAGCTATTACTTATACATCACACGTTTTGTCTTTTCCTCGTGGACGCTCAACCTCGAGGAGTATCACGAACCGACAAAGGAAAGTTACGGCCCTCGTTCCCCGCACTCCTGGAAGCTGCAGCTGACGTAAAGAGACCGGTGCCACTTTCGAGAGGCGCTATTTCTCATGTTCAACGGCGTACGTCGCCACGGCTCCTGTCCGGTGACAAACGTTTTCGAAATTTATACTTCCTCGATACACGTGACGTGGCCGCTTTTATCGCAATTCCGTCTCCGAGAGAGGTATTGGGGGGATTCGTCAGGATTGCATCGTTTATTTATGAGGCGGAATCTTGCAGGATGGGAAATAATTGGAAATTAGCGGTTTGATTGCTGAAGAGTAACGTGATCGAATTTCTCAGGAAAGTTGGACAAAATAAATTATTGAAAACAGAGAGTACAATAATTGATATGTTAAAAATAATTTGTCACAAATAGGACTAATTGGATCAAAATTGTGAATAAATATTACAGAATTTGGATAAAGCAAATTATTGAAAACAGAGAATACAATAATTGATATGTTAAAAATAATTTGTCACATATAGGACTAATTGGATCAAAATTGTAAGTAAGTATTACAGAAGTTTATAACAACGTGTGTAGTTTAACTCAAGCCAAAAAAAATGTTGTTAAATTATTATGCTACGATGAAAGTGTCAATCGAACAGAAAACCTATCTCCAAATGTAATGTTTCAAGCACAGCATCGAGTGATTGGAAAATATACTTCGATACACTTCGACACAGATTAATCGAGTGCAATTCACTCGAATCGGCAATATTTTGATAAAAGGTTGCAGCGAACTCGTGATAAAAGATGGGAGACTGCGACGTACGACTGATGGAGAAGTTTCCGTCGTCATTTCTAACCACACGAGATCAACTGAACCGAAAATCTATTTCAGGAGTTTGCCGTTTCTGTAACAACGGTACGGGCACCGGATCCCTATAGACCAAATGAAATCGTGTCAATATTGGCGCATAAGTGAAATGGAATCACCATTTGAGTTTCGCAGTTCTCCCGTCTTCCCGCCCACGGCTTTTCACATATCCGACGTTTCAATTTGCATGCCTTTCTGCTGCATAAGTAAATCCACTCGATCATTGACCAAGGAAGACGAAATTTCGTGTCCCAATCACCGTCTGATTACTCTTATTGTAGAAAATTCAGTGAACATTATTTGACAAATTGATTGAATTCTTTTTACTGTTGACCTTCAATAAAATAAAAGAAATTATATATATATATATTGTCGCATCAGCTTGTAAGCCATAAGCGGATATTTTTTTGCTTTGGATAATTTTGACCTTTGTAAAAAAAAATTGTTTCGTCCAAAAACTGAATATATTAGAATGTATTTCCTAAATGAAATAAATGCATCATAATCTATAATAATATTATAAATGAAACAGATGACTTATAATCAGTTGTAAATGATCAACGTTTTATGTATGTCGTCTCATTTGAAAGCTATCACGAATCGAATATTGATTATTTCGAAAATATTTTCTGGAGTGTGTTCTAACATACCAAAATGATCGTCTCGATGATCCATAAATCATACGAGATATCCTCATACCGTTAGCAGTAATGCTACGAAGAAACGACGAATCCCGATTGTCAGACGCGTCGTGTTAATTATTCGATCCGTATTCCGTGTCACGAATTTGGATTCGCCGATAACGCGGTATCTCCGCAAGGTGAGTTCAATCACATCGTCTGCACCGTCAACATTGACACAGAAACGGTAACCGACCTAACCACTGAATTTGCGGATTCCGTTTATCCATGGGATCGAAGAACTTCATCGAAATAGCATCGAGCCTGATAAAAATCCAATCAGACAGTTCCGTCAACGAGTTCGGTAAACAATCGAGGCAGTTTTTTCCTCGATAAAAAAAGAACTGGAAACGTGCTGTAGAAAAATTCCAACAGGAAATTCTCGCAGAAGTAGAGAGAGCGATTATAGACGATAATTGATATAAAAATCGTCGAGCTATAAAAGAAAATCCTTGTCCCATAAGTGGTTTCACTAATCCTAAGTCTCTTGAAGCGAAAACTTTCGTTGTTGGTGGGAGTGCAACGGCGACAACAGTCGATTACACTAATCAAACGCCGATAATTACATCGTCCACAGCGTAGGGTCTCCATGAACGAGCCAATAGGTGGGACGCAATCATGATGCCTATACCGTCAATATTTGCACAGTGACGGAATGGAACCCAACGGTCGAGTTCTATCCATCGCGATCCGAGTCGTATCCCGAATTCTACCAATCTATCCATCAACGCTGAGTACACAGCCGGTCGTGCGATGATAACGGAATTGATAGAACCGTATAATAATAATTGCGTCCTCACCGCTGCTGTCGCGATCGTCTCTCCCCCGAATTCCTCGCGCGATTTTGATTCGCTGATCGTCATTGTCGCCGCTTGCTCGACACGTATTACTTCCGGTCCGACAATACGTTGATATCCGATTATTGACAGTCGCGCGCTAATTGCCACGACAACAGAATTGCGGAGTCGTGTTCGAAACCACAGGCTCGACTGGAAAGAACTCGTTGATGGTCTGGACCGGTGAACAATGTTACAAAATTGTCCATGGATATACTGCGAACGTCCGAGTTTGAGAGACTGCTTTGTTTCCCGCGGTGTGGAGGCTCTTTTGTTATTTATACTCCAGATGGAAGCAACTGGATATAGTCAGACGGATCCTGTTTACATTATACTTTAATTCTTTCTAAAAATTCATGCCTGTACTCTACTTTCAGGATTCTGAAATTTTCTCTCTTCGCGTGCTTCAAATTATTCGTGAAGTGTAATTGAAGTGAAAGAGTATAGTAATGTATGGATGTGAAGTAACACGTTTTAGATTCCAAGGTAAAGTGTATAAAGCAGGCGAGGTGTCTGACTACATACTGGTCACTTCTACTGCGTCTGATCAAGCGCAAGGTATTTCCACTTCGTCCGACCACTACTGCGCAATACTTGCTACACAAAGGTGTAAATTAATATTTAAAGATTGTATGTACCAATGACTATATATGCATAAAACGATATTTAATAACTTAACTTTTACTTATACTTGTGTAGATGTTTAATTTGTTACTTCTACACTTGCTCTGCCAAAATGACGACTGCTCCGACTTTGAGAAAAGTTTCCAAAGTACCATTAATCAATTTTCAGACTCTACATTGGTTCAATATCCCAATGCACGCATCCCTTTTAACAAGAAGTTGCGGGATTACTGGTTGTGAGCCAACAGGATCGTTTAATATCGACAAGAGACACGAGCTCGGCTCCAATTCCGTGAATTTTCGGTTGGTCGATTCCTCAGGCGTTTCTATTCTCTGTCAGCCACGAAACGGCTGGTTCTAGATAGCATCCAGTCGCGACCTCACGGTGCACGCCACATCCATCAAGTCGGATGAAACCGCCGTTCTCTCGCGTATAGGTGACGTAAGTTCCGTCTGGAGTGGGACCCGTGCAACGTGCAAGGCGGAACGCCTTGCTTGGGAATTACGCGAGTCAAGGGAAACTATGTACACATGGATATCTCCCAAATGCATCCTCGTTCAGCAACATCGAACAAATGGTACCGTATCTGTCGTCGTGTAATGGAACTTCTGAACGCTTCCACAATCCACGCGACAGAGAACAACTTCCGCAAACAGAAAACAGACCTTCACGACATTTACGCTTACTTTAAAACCAAGCAATTATTTATTTTAGACTGGGTGATCATTCTATTTTATTATTTTATTTTATTTTTATTGTTCATTGAAGAAGATTGTCTAGATTAAATGATAGATGTGATGTTTCAAAATAAATTTTTCATTATATATATATATTCAAGTGTAAAGTTTATTAATGTACACATCTATAAAGAAACACTTATTAGGAAACATCAAACCTATCATGTAATTTGGACAAACTTCTTCAATGGACATAGAAGGTACGAATATTTATAGGACTGACTGTATATTTAAAAATCACAATTAATGTAAAGTCTACTCTTGATTTTAATAACTGAAATTAATACTCTGAAGAAGTTGGATGCTGCATCTGTAGGATTACAAGATCCTATGATAGCCAGCTTTGTTACAAGGTTTTTATGTCGCGTCAGTTTGCATCTTTGCCTGCGAAAGTGTGCATGTTCTGTTAGATTTGCGGCAACAATGTAGCGAGGATAACCGCCTGGTGGCCTTGAGCGACCATTTGGATTTTGAGAGCCCTACAGGTCTGGGATGAAAGGAGCTTATCCCGCTCCCATCCATCTCTCGTTCCATCGTTATCCTTTCAGTTCCTTACAATCGTCAAGGGCCACCCCGAGGTCTATTATTCAGACTCATTTTTAGACGAGTGACGCGATAAAGCCCGAACCTCAATTTTCGAAGGTGAAAATGGCAGCGAGACGAGAAAAATGGAACGTCAATTTCACGGCTGGACGTATTCTCTTCCGTGGTATTTGACCACGCTGTAACGGCTTTATATGGCATAGCGAACGTTAAAATAGCCCAACAAATCTCACTTTATTCCTTCGTAACGTGCTGCAACTTCGCGAGGCGGGTTGTCTCGTCGACTTAATATATTTCCACGGAGCAACGGTTCCTTTACTCGTTCCAGATCGCGTTAACGAAATCTCCCGACAAGCGTGGCATCGCTTGGTGATATAACCACATGAAAATCAGACTCAGCAACGATCAATCGTGCCAATTTCACCACGATGACGTGCTCGATTAACCCTTTTCTTTCATGTCCGAATCAATAGTGAAGGAAATTGTTTCAAGACTGGTATTTAAGCGAATTTGTTGCTTCCTTTGTTTGTTTAAATTTCTTTATTTCTTAGTTAAAGTAAATTTCAAATAAAACACTTAAAAGCGTTGGGATCTGTTGATAACGAAATTGAAATAAAATTCGGAGTGCAAAGGGTTAATGTAACTAAAAAGTGGTAATCTCGTTGCCGCAAATAAGCTACCGTTTACTCGGACTGGAGATTAAGGCGCCTTAGGTCGCTGCAATATTAACGCGCGGATCCAGTAAAATATTCATTCGGAACTCTCTGCGTAAATTTCAGCCGCGAGCGAAGTGCCTCTGCAGACCTTGAAACAGGGCAAACACCAGTACTAATTAATCACCCTCAGACAAATTGCCGAAGCCCCGGCATTTTGCTTGTAACACCGGAAGTCTGGGACTGGGAAGGAGGGGGCGTGTACTTTTCTTGCTGGCTGCGCTTCGTGCAGTATCTTGTCTGGATCGGTCAAGAAGGATTTCTCGAGAAGCTGGATGCTGGGCAGAATGGTACCAGCGACTGGAGAGGTGAGAACGAGGGGAGAGAGATAGGGACGAGAAAAAGAATGTTAGCAGCGGAAAAAGTCGAACCGTGAAAAGCAGATTAAAGATGTACCATTAATTTATTGCCCCTACTCGTCTTAACGCTACCATTTCTCGAGGAAACAAACGAATTCTGATAAGAAAAATTGTGTGATTATATGGGCAGAAGAATTGAGGTTCTCCGAGGATTTCTTTTTCGAGAAACAATGAATTATAAATTGGTTGGGAAGGAAGTATTGGCTGGACCTTTCAGATCACAAGTGAAATAAAAATTACTTGAATACACGCTATATTGAATAAACTGTTTCGTTCCATTTGTTTGGAAAGACATGACATAATACATAGTATTTTGTACCAACCAAACATTGGATTTATTTTATAAAGCATTCACAATATTTGTCACGCCGTTAGTGTTGCCATGGCAAATATGTTTTAATTATGTGTATACTGTTTATGAGAAATACGGAAGAGGCGGGCTTGAAAGGTTGCAAAGTGTGGTGAGAGAGCCGCGGTAACGGCGGTTTAAGTTCAGTCGAGATTAGATCCTCTTTGTTGACGATATTACTGGCGGGGTTTGCCAGAGACGATGACGACGTTGCTGCGAGCGAGGCATCGTTTAATTCGATTTATCGAGAACCAGCTGAATAATTTCAACGGTTTTCTGGAATGTATAAACCTCAGTAAACGAAAGTGAGCTGAACGCGAAACACGAATTGAATTGTTTATTCGATTCATTAATTATTTAACTGGAAAGCAGCTTTTGGTATAATGCTAAATAATTACTGTAGAGAGTTCAAGGAGCATCTAACAGGTGATACAGATAAATACCGTTTAGAGAAGATAATAATCCTCTACAATGTTCCTCTCTATAAATAACTAACTACATATAAATCTGTCAGTATTAATTAATTTCTCCAAAGAAAATTACGCCCTAAACGAACTCTAGTGAAAAGTCTATTCCGAATAGAAAATACCGATGGCGCTATGCTTGAATGTTTCTGCTCTCTCCCGATAAATAGTACACATTTATACAATTGACAAATGGTGGACTTACCGTGCATCATACCGAACCGTTCAATTTGCAATAAAATGTCTTCCTCGCTCTTATCGTTAGCATGTAGAATTTATGAGCCACGTTTTCACTTCGTTCCAGCGATTTCTACCGAATGTACGATCGCTTTAACCAGGAAACGGCGCGAGTAAAGAGATTCGGTTTCCGCAGTGAATGGTGACCGTAAGTTGAAAATGGTTTAGAAGCTACGCGAGAAGGCGTTCCGTGTGCCGTATATATATTTTGCGGGGGTGTAACGAGATGTCGTAACTCCTGTCGCCTCCACGAAGTTCAGACACTATTGTGAGGGTGGAAAATTTAAGGGTGAAGGTTAAACGAAAGTGCCCGTTCCCGTTGGACGACCAAGATGGAGAGCGTTGAGGGGAAATATATGTGCAAAACAGAATAGTTTGCATGGAATTACGGCGCATATCAAAGGGAACTGCAACAGAATTTAAACTATTTCAAATTTGGGCACCGTTGGAGTAGTCAGCAAGAGTTTTAATTGCAGGGCGGATTGTTTAAAGGTTGGTTGAAAATTCGACTAAATGAATTATAGAAATGCTGAATACAGATAAAAAATTGGAAGTACTTTACATAAGATTCTAGATCCTTAGCCGCCTAAAATAAAATGCTTGAATCGATCGAAGCAACCGAAAGTCCTACGCAATCATTATCCAGCTCCTCGAATAGCGAATGGCACGATACAACCGCGTCCAACGTCTCGAATAATAAATATATCCTAACAAAACAATTTCACTCGCTGAAGCACGGATTACCAGAGACCGGAGGTTCGCATGGAACCATTCAAGCGATACCAGGAGCGAGACTGTATCATTAAGGGCGTCACAAGGTGCGATGGAGAGAAGCGAAAGCAAAAACGAGAAAATCAATGTGGCATTGTTCGTCGACGTAATGTGCTACGAAAGGAAGAAAAGAACCTCTACAAGAATAGAGAGTAAAAGAAAAAAAAACGTGGATGGGTTGAGGAATGGTGATATACAGAAGCAATGTTACGCGCGATTAACCTCCTCGAGGAGGAGGCAACCGTGGCACGGAACGACCTCTGGCGAAACAACGTCAGACCTGAGTCGAGGAGAAATAAAAATATAAGAAACAACGCCGCGGGAAGTTTTAATGCGAGAAATTTTCCTAATTTACGACGGACCGGGTTATCACCCTCATTCCTGGCGTTCGGTTCCGTTCGCGGTCGCCAGTCGACGAAGACGTGGTTTCTTAAACCGAAAAACAGAAAATTCTTGAGAGTAAACTACCAGGGAGGTCGAAACGAGAAAACAGAGCGACATATCGCATTATTATTTCTTATTAAGTTCGGGGAACTTCGTGTTCCCGTGTTCGACCGTGTAAATATCCTCGAAATGAAAATACGAGGACATTGCACTCGAGAAATTTTCACTCTCGATGACCATGCAGCTGTTTATTGTAATTTATTAAAATTCGTAAAATAAATAATTCATAATTCCACAAGATGTTTTCTAACAGGACCCATGTAGTTCTCTTCGTTTACTATAATTTTAACTGTATTGCCCACTGTCGATTGCGTTACATTCGTAAACAGGCACGCGAACTAAAACCGCTCGCCAGAGGTCGAAGCCACGTGATGCGCTAAATTTCGGACAGGAATGCTAACCACCGACGTGTACAAAAGGTCCGGCATTATTTTTGGCAGACGTTTCTCGGCGACGTCCCTCTGGGAATATAATCTACCGTTCTCCCAGAAGGTTGCAAATATTGGTGACGTGTATCATCCTCATGGGTATGAATATTACAAAACACGGCCAGTCTGGAAAAATATCGGGCCGCGTTTGTCCTGCGACGAACATAAAGGAACGTTAGCGTCAGCTGAAAAATCGAACGACCGTACGTATTCGCTTCCAATGCGGCTGCTACGGAACCAGGACACAAAAGACACATTTTTCGACTAACGGTCGGGCGTTACTACACGAAATTACTCGAACGCCTCACCTCTTGGCACGGATCACCGCCATGAAAAGAGAATAGGAGACGAGAGGAGCTACGAAGGAGCCGACTGATAAGCACCGGGAGTCAAATGGATCTCACTTTATCACGGCTAAGAGGCAGGGTCAGAGAGGCATTCGGGTGGTTTATCTAGGTAGTACAAGGGCTTACATCGTCGCACGATCCAATTTGACAGCATAACTGACAGGATAGAGCATTTACTCGAGATCAGCTAAGGTCGTGTAAGTACACTCTACATGCTTCCGACCGATATTAGCGGCCGATTGACATACTCGCCTTTAGGCAAAACGGCGTCGGTAAACAGGTATCCTGGCATCCCGCCACTTGAAAAGCTTATACCTCCATACGTAGCTTCGACTAGGGAAACGCTTGCGAGAGGCTATTACGGAATTTCATTACTTTCTCAATCTCACCGTAGATCCAGAAAGCGATTTATATGAGACGGGTTGAGTTGAATTAATAAAAGGTTATAAGTATCTGAATTTTCCATGGAAAGAAAATCAAAATATTTGATTGAAAGAAGAATTTGTACCCTGGGAGTGTGGAAAACACACGATGCTCTTAGTAGACGCGATAGGGTAGGAAAGCAGTCATAAGACACTTTGGTAAAATCGATTTATCATTTATTATGGAACACCATTATCTTGTCAGAGGCTTCCATGGCCGCGCTTCACGGAATTCATGAAAACTCGATGCTTTGCCTATCGACGTAATAGATAACGTCACTTAATTATTATTACACACGGATGTCTCTTTTTGAACCCCATTACTCAATTCCTTGTGCTATCCAACTATATTAAATTTAATATAATCTTTAAGTAAAGCATATTCTGATTCAAATGAATGCAGTTTGTTCTCCCTATCCTATTTCACGATACCTCTTCGTGCACTCTGGTCTCGCGTGCTAATAATTTATTCTTTTTTATGGACTGTTCATGGAATCCTCGAAAATTTTTCTCTCGTTTCGGCTACAGTTATCTTCATCGGGGGAGAAAGGCGCGAGACTGTGGAAATCTCGCTCGACTCTTATCGGAACCGAATCAAATTAAATTCAGTGCTAGCCAGCAGTGCAGTTGAGACTGTCAGCGTGTTACTACTGGCATTATCTCATCATCCGTGGGAAGGAAAAAGAAACAACGTCGACATCGCGAAAGGATGCGATGGGAAGTAATTGATAACGAAATCCTCGCTAGAAAGGAAAACGCGAGACGGCAGAAAGTCTAGATAACCAGGGCCCCATAATTGAAGGTTATTTGGGGGCAATGTTCCCCTGCTGATGGCTTGTCAACGATTTTTCTTGAGTGGCAGACATTTTCCAGATAACAAGACGAGTACTTTTCTACCCTTTGTCGTTACACACAGCTAAGTAGATACTGACGACAAGAGGCAGTCTTTAAGTAAGCCTTTTAAAGCTCATTTAAAGGAGGGTACTTTAAATAAATCTCTTTCCACAATTTTTGTATTAGTTTGTTTTAAATTATTTTTTATTTGCTTGTATTATACACCCTTTTACGATTTCATCCACCTGGGAAGAAACTTATTTGAAACACATTTCAGGATTATATTACACTATAGAAAATAAATAATGATTTATCTATTAAATAGGATCTTCCATCGATTAATAAGCCACTCATTATCCTGTAGCTTATTACTCGAAGGCTAATGGAACTGACGTAATGACAACACAACTTAATAATGGAACTTCGCACTGCAATGTAATAATGGAACTGGTAACTTGGTTAACGTTTCGCCGACAGCTGCCGCCCAACCGTTAATTAAACGTCCATTAATTTTTTTTTCAAGAACGATCGACTGGAACCGAAAATTGTTGCGGGACGTTTCGATGAATTGGTCGCTGCCAATTAAACCTGCCGTTAAAGAACAATGGTCTCTCGCAAATGTGAAACATTTTGTGTTGCGAAATTAGTCGATATAGGCCCTACCTGTTGCATCGTTTAGTTCCGTGATACACACCGATCTCTGACTCCTTGTTTGTGTCCGAGCACGCCCACCCCCGTCTGCGTTTACAACGAGTCTAAGATTAAGAAGTTTCCCTCGAAGAGCGAGCTAGCGTTTCGTTACATGAGAAGACTAATGAGAAAAGTTCCGTTAATTTCTTGCTCGCATTTCTTTCTCCGCAAAAAATTTTATCAATAAAAAGTAATTAACGTCCCTGGAGCTCTGGGGAGGAAAATGATTTACGCTGTTTCAACCAGCGGTCGACTGCTGTTTTCGTGGGCGGTGAAAGAAAAATATGTTTATCCTTGTTTTTACGAATTAAGACTTCGTTTTTAAGAATATTGTTTCGTGTAGAAGAAAGGATGAACCGATCTGAGAAATATGATATTTATGGTTGGATAAGATAGTTTTATGATGAGCAGTGGATTGAAATAATTTTTAAACAATCCTTTCGTTTTGTTTATTTCAAACTTGGAATTTTCTTTCTCAGATTTTTCCTAAAATTTAAAATTTCTTAAAAATATTTCTTCGAATCTAAGTTCGAAACAGGAGTGAAAGAAATACAAATGTTTAACGTGAAAGTATATTATCCTATAAGCGAGGAATTAAAGTAAATCCAGCGAAGCACGGAACACTCAATTCCTCCAAATGCAAATTCTGAAAAAGGAAGGAAATCGTGGACTGTAATTATATGCACCCAAAAGAAAGGAAACCCTCCTAACGGAAACAAGTGATTCTTCGAATTTCTTGAATCGAGTGGACCCTTATTGCCGTAGAAAAATACACGGCTCCGGAGGTAGAGAAAACTAAAAAGAGGAAGAGCCCGTGAATTTCGCAAATGAATGCATCGAGTGCATACGATGCATTAAGTCCCAACCGCAACGAATGCATTGTAAAGGGGGTCTGAAGGGGCGAGAGTGCTCTCGTTTGGAGTTTCCTCCTTTTATCGGAAACGAACGCGGTATCCAAGGGAAATGGGTTTTAGCCGAGTGCTACTATAAATTCCATTTGTCCCGTTGAAAACGGTAATATATCATGGCTTCGGGACCGTCTTACGGTACGCCTGGTTAACCATATGCGATTATGCAAAAGCTTTAAATCCTTCCGAGAGTGTTCCAGCGCGGAACTTTTGTCCTGAAAAATGCTAATCCCATGACCTACGTTCGATATTTGTTTTCCCGAAAATATCTGCACGATATCCTCGCATCTCTCTTCTTCCTTTCATTACATTTTTCAATTCTCTTCTTTTCACTATAGTATGAATAACGGATAAGTTCTAGAAGAAATCCGAGAAACATTGCTGCGCAAACTATGGAATCTCTGGCGAAGGAAAAAATGAATAACTACGAGCAAAAATAGTTTCACAACGGTGTGGGTGAAAATTGAAAACAGGACATAAATTGTAGCTACGTGCCCACCCATGGCGTTTCTCGCAAGAAAGCAAGGATACGATATTTCACGGATCAGAAAGGCCATTCGTGTGATATACGTCTTCTTAAGCGCGCCACCGCGAATTCGTGAGTATAATTCCTCGGTCTAGAAACGTACGGCGACGCAGCTTTTGTTCTTATTTCTCCTCCACCCATAAAACGAGACCGCAATCGAGGAGAAATTACAGAGGGGTGTGAGAAATGTTCGTTTTCGACCTGATATCGGTACCAGACCGTCGATGCAAAGCCTTCCAAATTTATTATTTGGTTTATTAAGAGTTACAGGAAAATACTTCTTCGCTACTTCTAGTCGTGATCATTTTCCGAGTTCCTTGAATAATTTAGATTTCAATTTTTCCAACAAATTCCAATACGTCCGAATAATGTACGTACCATTCTCCCCAAAAATTGCCAAAAATTCTGCCGCACGATTGATCTCGCAGTATTCTAAAGAATCTCCAATTTGTCCTGGTTAATCGATAAACCGAATAACGACAAGCCATTGAACAAATCTACTCGTCGCGGTGGTGTTTGTCAACGCTTAAACTTTCCAGCGTCCTCGACCGTGGGACGGCGGTTACCCTAAGAGGCACCGACACTTTAATCTTATCCCGACGTCCTCTCGCCCTCCTGTCTGGCCAGCAGTCGATTCTTCTGATTCGAGGTAACGTTGTAAGAAGAAATAAAGGAACCTTTATCGATTCGCGGGGTCCCGCGGGAAATCGGCTGGCGTTCGTGGCCCACGAACATAGCACTCGTTCCTGCAGCGGAGGGTGTAACTTTTGCGCGGGCGCATGAAAGGGGTCGTCGAGTCGAAGGCACAATTTTCCATTATACCGAGTGCAACCCTCTTATCATTGCCGTGCATATTCCACCGTCGGCGGACAGCTGCCTTCTGCGGAGTAATGGAAAACAAACAAGGAAAATATCGCGCGTATACAGCTAGGCCATTACTCCTCGACGTTCCCACCCTAACCCCCAACCGCGTCGCGCGATCCCTCATACCCCTGTTTTTGCGCGATCGAATAGTTTAAACTTGGTTTTACGCGCAATGCCGCGGCCATATCGTAAATTTTTGCGGAACGGACGACCCGTGGAACGAGGACGTGCACGAGTGCATTGTTCTTTCCAGATAGGGGAATTTTTATTATGCATCATTTTTCGAGAAAAGGGCTGAATCGGAGCCATTATTATAGACGTGGACTAGATAAGGGGTCTATGAGATGCCTGGCTGACTTTGGAGGTGATGGTTTTTAAAAACTCGGGGGAAAAGGGTTAAGAGACCTGTGTGAGTCTCATCAGTTTTTTTGCGTTGAATCTAAATAGAAATATTTCGTAGAAGTACTACAAATTATGTACTCTCGATACTCTTGCACATTAATTGCTTAAACATCATTGCGGCGTCTATAACGCGATATTTACTAGCAGTAAACACATTCATAATAACGATACGTTTACTGAAACATAGATGGGTATATCAAACTCTCACGGTGGCCCGCCGGGATAATTAATTAATTGAAACGCTCGTAAATAGCTGAGCACTGTGCATGTTTAAATTGCCGGGTAAATCGAGGTGAAACATGTTTATTATTCTGAATTAATAGGGAAGATATAAACGATGTTCAGACGTATCCAGATACGTGTCCATTGTTGGCGAACACAGAACAGTGTCGACATCTGGGTTTCGATAATGATCGCGGAAATAAATGGGTTTTATCGAAACGACGTTTATATTCCGTGCACTTTAACGATCTGTTTAATGTTACCCGTACAAGGTACAGCTGGATGGAGGGCGGAGGTTAAAGTGCTCCGTGAGAAATTCCACCTCGTTTTACGAGCACGTTCATCTTCCTGAGCGGCGATCAGCGGTGTGGTTAGAAATTTCGATAGTTCTAGGGACCTGGAAATCACGATCGCGTATCGGCAAAAGGGAATTGTTGTTGCAGAACAGTAATGAAGAAGCGCTTAATGCGCCCATCGAAAGTTGTTAACTTCTGTCGGGTTGTCCTCTGTTTCTAAAACGCTTTACCGTGCAGTAAACGGACATTACGTTGTTCGAGCAACTTGTTAGCGTCTGCCATATTTTCAATCAATATTGCTTCATTCGTGAAATTGCACTTATTATTATTATTAAACATCTCACATTGTCGAGTTATGTAGTTTAAAAATAAAATAACTTCACGCTTGTTCGTCAAAAAATTTAATTACAGAATATCTTTGAATAACTTCAAGATTATAATTTAATTAACCAAAGTAGACCTAAACCAGAGGTCGAAACCTACAGTCAGTTCCATAAATTAATACCCTCCATGGGAATTCAATGTAATCTTTGTGTCAATTTAATTTAGTCAAACTTCTTCAATAGTCATAGAAGGTACGAATATTTATGGGATTGACTGTATATTATTCAAGCTTGCATTCTAACTTGTATTTTATATTTGAGTTTTATCATTTTATCTCACAAAGCCCACTTTCCCCCAATATGCTTTTAGATTCAAACTCGTTTGCAATTTTCCCCGACAGTCTCATTTTCATCCGTGTCTGCGAATTGCTCTCGATCACGGAAAGAAAGGTGTTAATAACGTCGAACAGGATTTAACACGGTTGACAGCCACATGCGACATTACCTAAAGTAAACCACGTTCGCTAATTACACATGGGACGCTAATTAGGCGAAAAGTGCTTTAACGCTGCAGAAATCCGACTACGTGGACCTAATTTCCAGCTTAATTCCGCTTCGACCGCTCGAACTGTCAATTACGATGAGTTATAATAAAGCAGAATCCGCTATCGCGATTGGCTTTCCGATCGCGTGTACATTTCCTTCCACTAACGTTCTTTCGACCAAGGACCGTTTCACCGCGCGTAAAATATCGAGGTTCGCGTGAAAAAACATTTTCATCTTCTTTTCGTTATCGTTTGAAACGTTACCTTGATACCAATCCGAGGTTTCGTTGTTTCGCGATTAGGCGCATCAAGTGAAAAGTACACATGGGAAATTGAACAATTTGGATGCACTTTGTAGCAAATTGCTTATAGCTGCTCTCGCGTGGCTTCAAATAGGACGTCAAAGAGACCGACGCTTGGTCGAAATCCTCTTGAACGTAGAGCACGTAGAATGCGTCGGGACCACGGCCAATCCAATCAAACCTCGTATGACACGACAATATATACTTGATTGTACCGTACCGCATTATAGTTTCCAGTGTGCGGGTACTTATGGCAGCGGAAATAACGCGTAGGCACTTGTATTCGCGCGTTTACAAGAGAACGGGAATGTATGTTGGAAGTAAAATGAAAAATGGAGCGTTCCAACAGTTTCACAGCTTTTTGGATCAAACTTTTCCAATTAAGTCGAATAAAATTTTCTTCATTAGAATTTGTTTCAACACGGTAGGAAAACCTCCGAATATTACTCGTCTGCGCGGAGAAAATATTTTTAATATGACGACCAGTAACCACAGAGTAGTTCTGTAATACTTCGCTTGGAAATTTGATATAACTTGTCGCTCTAATTAAAATGACATTAATTTAATTGGCTATTTTTGACAAACATTCGTGTATACTTCTAATTTGAATTTTATTCATTTATTTTGTTAATTAAAATTAGTATTAGTGTAAATAAAACTTCAATCGAGTTGTAAGTTCCGGCATAATGAAGTGCCTACAAATGAGTAAATGTTTGTTATCGAATTCCCTATTCCATTCGCTATTGTGTAAACTGAGACTCTCATATGCAATTTCATGTACACTATTATTGTGTATTTTGCAACAATTTCCCAAATAATTATCGATCAATGCGATCTCCTATTGTCTAATTTAAACGCCGCATTGTAACATAAACTTGTTAAAGATACAACTGAATTTAATGAAAATATAGTAAAGCGAAGCGTGGAATCAATACGCAGAATAACGCTGCTGAATTATGTATACGCCAGGGAGGCATTCCGTAACAAGCAATTATTCATAGTCGATCAGGCATTCGCATTTTCCGGTACAACACTTTGTGGTCGTGTAATTATACATACCAGGTTCAATACCCCATAAATCTCTGATCGAACATGGATTTAAAAAAAATATTGCTCGGAGTCCTATCTCTAAAAGGTGAACCGTGGTATACTGGTAGTCTCTACACGACCATTATTTGTTTTGAGTGCAAACTTAAATTCAAGTATACTTTGACTTCTAAATGTTGTAGCAGTAATTTTTTATATTTTTATGCGAGAGAATGCTTGTGTGTAGGCTGACAAACAGTGGATTCCATTGTTTTACAGTCGCAAGTTCCACCGACAAAGTTTACATCCAACTTCCATTTTCACTTTGTGGTCATTTAATTTTCTTCCTAATGAACTTACACAGGCCCCATAATAAACGACCGAAGTATCTCCAGCCGCAGTTCGAAGTTCCCCTTCTAAGTTCACAGTGGCCCGTCAGAACGTTCGCCGACGTCTACTTGGCGAGACCACACGCAACTTTAGCAAAGTGCACGCAAACACACGCGGTGACTGTGCCCCGCTCGAAATACCGGGGGCGAGTTACACGCACAGAAGACGCGTACGCGCAAATACGCGCTACGAGAGAAATTCTTCATAATGGATGTTATGTGCCATCTGTCTGTGTAAGCAACGAAAACCATTCTGTTCCCTGGAGAACGCTTAACATCCCTTGTACTCGCAGGTGAGAACCATCAAGTCTCGTTCGCTCGTTTGTTCGCCGTTTGTATGCGCTTCTCTTTTCGAGGTGGAGTTTTCAGCGACGAAGGCTTTCGCATTCGCTTACAACGGGATCCCTCTGCCGTGAAATAAACGGCCAGAATGCGGGCGAATAAATTTTTTAGCCTTTTTGCTTCCGAGCCCCTCCAACTGTCCCGTCAACCCATCTCGTTCGTCGTCATTCGAAATCAAATTAGCGGACGTACGGAAACGCGACGCGGAAAATGTACCCGAGGGAAAATAACTCGCGGGAAATGCTGCCGTAAACATTAATTTGCATGATCGCTTTCAACGGTCCTTTCATCGACGTTTTCTCGAGAAGGCACGACGCTGATTCCGCGTGATTCTATAGTATTGGTGAGTATATTAAAGACTGGAGCTTTTGATACTGTTTGATATTTAGAGTGGGTAAACCTTTTCTACTATGGACGTTTTACGGAAAATGTTTTCCTTGCGTAATAGCTCGGCGTCGATTGAATGGTAATTCTCTGACTATCGCGCCGGACCATTACTCGTTATTTCTACTAGCGTTTGCATCCATTAGTGATGATATGGCGTTATCCATTTGTGTGGTCAGAAAACAACAAAATTGAAGGAAATCAGATGCTATCAAACCACTTCAATGTTATTTCAAATACCGCAATGCGTGTAATATATAACGATTTGTTTTAACAGACAATAAATTATGTTTATTCAAAATCAAAATTCAAGTTCAAGTTTTTGTGAAAATATTTCCTTTATACAAATTTATTTTTTGTTAAGCCTATAACGTTTCATTTTTTTTTTTTTTTTTAGTAATAAAGGCAGTCAAACATGTTTTCAGTATTGTGTAAAAATTTCATGAACCTTAAAATAAAATTGAAATATACATTTTTGGTTACAATCATGTATCTTTGATTCCAATTGTCTGGGATTTCTCGGATGTGTATGAAAATTTCCTCTGGCACTCAAATGGTTAATTTCTAGTGATTATGTTGTCATGATCTATACATTTCTGGACGTCATCTCTCGGAGAACAATCGAAGCGAGTGGATCTCGGCTTCGTGGACAGGTAGACGTGCCCTGAATCGTAACTCGAACCCGGCGCACGACTCACGATTTGCAATCGTTGCACGGTGCAACGATGCACCAGCCGCGTCACGTCGTCGATAGGCCACGACGACACGCCGCACGACAGGGAGCCGTGGAACGGGAGCAATTAGCAATTAAAATCAGGGGCTCGGCGATTGATCGGTCTAGCATGATACCAGCCTATTCCACGAGCCAATCGACTCTTGGATTATAATTACGGGCGCTAATTGCGCGGCACCTGCCTACCGCCCCCGTTTACTCCCACCACTTCTCCTCTTCTACCAGAGAGCAGCCGCGTGATTAGTACTCGACGGGATCGGTTAAAATATTCTGAGAATTTCATTTCCGTTGGGGGTGTGCGACTCGTTCCCTCTGTTTCCTAATTAATTGGCCGATTCAACTTTGGCCGGAACACTCGAGGCTATCGAAAGGTGTTTCGAGAGCTCGAATGAGTCCGGCCGATGGTATAAAGGCGACACTGTCGAAGACTTGGAGTGAACGGATGGGTAGAATTACATTTGAATTATCGATGACGAAAGAGATCTCTATAGCGACTGGTAACGTTTAAAATTGGTCGTGGTTTTTATTTAGCAGTAACGCGTTCTTTACTTGCTTCCTTTCTACCTCTATCAATTCTACTTTATTGTTCCTCCCAGGTTGTAGTGATAATAAAGCCCTCGGAAAGCCGCGTAAAATATCGAGGCACGGAAATATATACACGTGACTGTACTCACGTCGTTTTGAGCGGAGGTCGGCGTAATTGGCCCGTCGCTGGCTTCCCATTTGTCGGCGATGCGAATCGTCTCCGCCGTTTTCTGCTGCACCGATTTCGACTCGTCGAGCAACGTCAGCTCGTAAAACTCCTGGATATCTGCAACAGTCCGGAAAACGGGGAGTCAAATTAATACGCTCTGAACGGTTCCCCCTCATGACATCGACTGAAATATCGTCATATTTACAGCCCTGTTTCGCAATGAAAATTGCCATTCGACGCTTTCGTGTCTTGATCGCGAACCATCAACCTCAATGGCAGCTATCGGAGCAAAGGATTCGCAATTTCTACATTGCAGCAATCAAAATTGTTAACAAAGTATCATGAATTCTAAATAATAGGAGTCATCAAGGGTATTTGCAACGAATCTCTCCAATAATATACACAAATCATCTAACAGAAAAATATAACAACAGCTTTAATGTCTCTAACAGTGAAATGCTGTTTAAAAATAAAAACGAACTCCATCGATAACACCTCTCAGGTATGATTTCCAATGGGACCACGCCAAAGATTGCATCAACATTCGAATGCGCCAAGCCGCTCGAGTTCCCACGATTTCATTTATCGCCCGCAGTTAGAAACATATTTAACCCACGTATATTGCTTTTCTGTCGTGAACGTTTAAAGGTGATTCTACTTGAACATAACTCGGAGGGATCGCAATAACGGAGTCATGGAATATTCAATATTGTAGCCTGAACTTTTCTGTACGGGTACCGGTGGATTTTCCCTGACGTTACGATGCACGTTGTGCGCCGAACGAGAATATAATACCGACGTCAACGAGTCTGGCTCGGATCCTTTGCGGCCGAGAAGGTGATCGTGTGACCTTAGTTTATCGTTCACCTATTATACAACACTCTCTTGCGGGGAAGCCCGGGGCTTTTTGAGATATCCGGTGCATATCTCTATGTAGGGGGAGGTCGAAGGAACTTTGATTCCTTCTATCTCCGGGTCTCCAATCGCAGCAACCTCCACGTGGTGAGACCTGGTAATCGGTATTATTCGTAACGAACAATCCTTCGTCGCGAGTAATACCGAGCTAATGGCTGCGAACTTGTAAAGTGTAAAGTGTAAAGTGTAAAGTGTAAACTGTGACTTCTTAGACACAGTGGTGAAATTTTATTAACTCTTTCCAGATATTCGGAAGGTGATCCAAGGAACTTGCGATTATTTTCAAAGTTCCCTAGAGACAGATTTAGACAAACTTCTTTAATAAACATACAGCTTTCGAATATTTATGAAACTGACTGTATAATGTATACTATATACGCATGTTTGATCATTAATAAAGGAAGTTCGGGAAATTTTCTAAAAAGAAACCATTTAACTACGCAATAATTGAACATCCCCACAAAAGAGCTGTGCGAAATCGTTTTATTTTGCATTATTTACACCGCTGTGATTCCCAGCCACTCGGACATAACGGTAATTTCATCGCTCGGTTCATTAATGGGACCGTGCTATAATTACGCGGACACAGAGCATAGGATTGGTTATTTCAATATTGGAAAATTACAACGACTGAATCGACTCTCCGCGTCGATTACGAAGCGAGATGCAACGTTCGATATAGACAGAGCAAGCGAGAACTGTAATTTAGGTTTATTAATTTCCCCACAGGTATATCCGTGGTTTCAGTAAATTGTTAACTATGACGAAGTCTTTTCATCGCCCCGTTAACGAGAGTTGCTGCAACAAATAAGGAACTTCAATTTAATTTGATTACCGCCAACATCTGCGCGGCAGGATCAATATTATTCTACGAATGTGGGGATGTTTGTTCAGGTCGAATTAGCTTACTATTGTCGCTGGTTAAAGTTAATTACAGCGAGTTCGGTGTTATATCTGGTACATAACGTAATGACATAACTCCAATATTAACTCTGAAAATTACTCGCGAGAGTCACGCTAATAAGGGGCACTCTTGAGGCCGATGCTTCAAAGTAGTCACGGAATACCGATTTATTAATCCTTCGAGCGTATTTTAGATTCGCTACGAGGATCTTGAATAATCATGCCCAGGAAATTTAACGCCTACTTTGCATTTCGATGCAAATTAGATTTCACGAAATTATGAACTGTAGTACTCTGTGTGCTGTCGAATTTATGTCGAAAGTTTACGAAAACATAACTGAGAATATTAATCTAATGCTTTCTATCATAATAAAGGTTGAGCTGTGAAACAGACGGATCTCAACTTTGCCCATTCGCTATGCCATAATCGATGAGTTGTATTCTTCTTTCATAGGTTCATTAAATAAAAAAATAGTTCATGGTCGTAAATTGGTTAGATTTTCTAACTAACAACTGTTACGAATAGAGATTCCTTCAGAATGGAGCATGATGATGAAAGGATGAAATCAGACTTTGAAAATATAGGTTAAGATAATTAATAGACAGGGGTGTTCGCCCTTATTAGGCCACTCGTCAATTTTCATCTGTCACCTAGAAACTTTAAAAGAAATCCAATTTTTCAGTACGAGAAACGTGAGTCTCGCGATCCAATTAAACATAATGATTCCTCTACCAGTAATTCTGCAAATATCTGAAAATTTTTCTCGGGTTCTATGAAATCTATCGAGAATACGTATAATACAATTATATTTTAATACAAGTCTTCGTATATATAAACCCACGACCTTTCAATTATCGAGACAGATATTTGAATAATCGCATTTAAACGCACATTGTTCATAATCACCCCCTTCGCGAAACGCAGGGAAAACCACCGTCGATGCAGCCACGGAAAATTTATGAAAATAATTACAAGGGCCGCGCGAGATCGTTGGGAGCAGTTTTCCAAGATTTCCCTCACGGGTGGGAAAAAAAGAACTTCTAACTAAATTTGCAGCCACACGTACCCAGCCGTTAAATGTCGAAGAGACCGCTTGTTATTCGTCGCGAAAAATTCTACGACTTTAATTAATGTCCCAACCTTTTTGTCACCGCCGACAGAGGTAGCACGCTCGAAACGCTGGCGGCTCTTCTAATTTTTCGTTTTAATTCACATTTAATGACATCCTCTTCCCGCTCTCCAATCTCGTCGTTGGAAAGCATGCCGTTGCCACTATTTATGCAACCAACAGGAATCTTTCTTCACTTTTTTTCATTCGCGGGAGTTGCGGCTCGCAGACGGCTACAAAGTAGAGGACTCGAAAAAAGCACGCATCGAATTTGCGCTCGAGGGGTTGTTCTCAACAGGGTGGACGTACAATTGTCATTGAACGTGATATCAAGTTAATGGTGGCTCATCCTCGTTCCGACATTTTTTTGGAGTTCTTGCATGATCGAGAAGATTTCCACAGTCAGAGGATTAAGAACGACTTTGGCGCGGACGTGAAACGCTTCCCGTTTTACGAGACCCGAATGCTGTCCGGATAATTAGCGCTTAACGAGTA
Source organism: Hylaeus volcanicus (assembly GCF_026283585.1). Classification (NCBI taxonomy): domain Eukaryota; kingdom Metazoa; phylum Arthropoda; class Insecta; order Hymenoptera; family Colletidae; genus Hylaeus; species Hylaeus volcanicus. The sequence continues at coordinate 9,296,208 of NC_071977.1, forward strand.
CCTTTTCGCTTTACCGTTTCAAACGAAATGAATTCAATGCATCTATAAACAAGAATGTAATTTCGAAGGATCGATTTTTGCGTCGAATGTACTTCATCTGGGTTCGAAATAGATAAGGGCTGGCCATAAAATATGTTTTACAAAAGAATTTTTTGGAACACACACTGAAACTATTTAAATTAGAAATCAATAACTCTTACTTTCATTGACTATTCAAATTAAATTATGATATCAGTATGTAAACTAGAGTTTTCTAACAGAGTAAATGAGATGTATTATACTTTACAATCCTAAAAATGATCAGGTTATCATAGAAACGTTTAATTTGCAATTCTAGCATTTGTCTATTGAAGAGTATTGAAATATAATGCTTGCAGACTTGCGTTATTATGTTATTGTACTTCCAGCGTGTCTGGTCCACGATACCTCAAAGGGAGATGCGACCTGCGATTTTATATTGCACCAAGCGTTAGTGTTATTGCGTTATACATTTTCAAATAGCTTTCCGATTCCATCGGCATACGAAACGCGCATCAATCTGAGCTGCTCGCGTCGTTTTCGCCATTCATGGCACGCCTGCGAATACGGTCCGTGAAACGTATAAGTATTACCGAGACATTGCTCACCAAGGATATAAGAAATATTGAAAACTTATTGCAATCTCTCTGCTTCATTCTCCAACTATTACAAACGGGCCCGAATGGGACCGGAGCTGCAATTCTTTCTTGGGCGAGTTACAGCATTGATATCAAAGAAATGAATTGTTGAAAGCTGCAAAATGGTTGCTAGGTGAGTAGATACAAAATCAATGTTTCTTTGTTTTTAGAATATTTGTTTGACATGCATTTGATAAATTAGACCATTCCGATACTAAAAGATAGATTCAATTTCATGTAATGACAATATGTAAATACTAAATAGCTCTAAAATGCTGTAAATTAATATTTCGTTCGACACAATTGCATACATTTCACGTATGTTTTCCATACTTCATCGCCGCGTATACTATAAATGCATAAAATCCGCTGTCTGATTATACGTAACCGTATAAAATACTCATCGTTGAATAATGTTCGTCCGATATGACTGAAACATTTTCCAAAGCCGCGAATTTATGTTGTTTACAATGTAGTTGTGGACAGTATATACATAATAAACTCACACGTGTAGAATTTCGCGTGCCAGTGAATATTCGACGCGTGGAGCGTTTAAATATTTACATGAAGATAATTACACGTTTCAGAGAAACCGTACCACATTAATGTAACGAATGTAGCCAATGCCAATATCGAACATTCGCAGCAATTTATTGCGGTATACCTATTTTTTTGTAACGAAGGTTTCCACGATTTCGATGATGAATGGGATGGACTGGAAAGCATTGAATCTCCGTTTAATTCTTCATATCATGGAATTTGTAATTCAAAAATGATGAAAGGAAATTATTTAACGATTATTTACACGTCTAATTAATTCAGTGATATCGAAACTGTGGTCATATTAGCCTAGCTGGTTTAATTCTGTTAAAACTAAATCGGATAAAAGAATATCTCGAAAAAAATATAGACTCATGAACGTCGACCACGTACACTTTTCCTCGAATTCAACGAGTACTCCAAGCTCCGAATCTTTTCTCACCCTCTCGACACATTCTGTTTACAATCACGCCAACAAACAATTAGACTCATTCGCCCCTCGGAAGTGTTCCATAAAAAACAATTCCTTTCGCGCGCCTAGCCCTCGAGACGACGAGGTAACCGCACTTTCGCGTCTCCTTCGCGGCGTTCCCCGTGCCGGAAGAAAGGAAAATAGAACGCCATTGTAATTTCCTTCCGCTATCCACTGGAATACCCTTTGTACATTGTTTTCTCTTCCGCGGTTCCGTTTTTCCGCGCAGAGGGGAACGGTAGGGTAACTCGCGACGCAGAAGGCGAATGGAAATGTCGTTCCGAGCGACTCGTCCAGAGACCGATGACTCGGTTACAACCGCTTACGCGTGAAATAATTTTTAATTTTCGCCCCCCCCCCCCCCCTCCGTGCCCCAGGCCGCGTGAAAAGGCTCGCGACGTCGCGTTATCTTGATTTCCTTCTTCCCGCCGCCTCCTTTTTTCCTCGTTTTTATCTCGTCTTTTATGCGCCTTCGTGGACAAAGCGAGCGAGGAAACTTGGATGGCAAGCGGGGCCGTTGAAGTTATATACAGAAATGGCGTATCTCCAATGAACAGCCCCACGGCTGGTGTTAACGAGCTCCAGTTTATCGTCGTCGACGTCGTCGTCGTCGTCTTCACGAGCCGAGCGGCCACGCTACCCGAGGCTTCCGTACCGTGAAAATTACCTGTCGCCGTTTAAACTTCTGCCCTTGGCGGGGTATTCGAACCTGCTAACCCAGCCCGATTACGGACCGCATCGGGGCCTCCGAATCGGCCGATAAACGTAAACCGTTCCAAACGTCGCGACGTATGTATACTTCGCCGACTGTAACGACTTCGACGCTGTCTCGTTCCGTTCTTGAACGCTTTCCAGGGCGATTCCCTTTTTCCCACAAGTGTCAAGCACATTCTTATCGCGGAACGAGATCATATGTATCAGTATGGAATAGTTAGACGCAAATAGCAACGAATAGAGTGCAGGAAAACAGAAAGATATTTGGGAAGACAGGGTGTAAGAGCGTGGATTTAATGTTTGAGTGTCCAATGATAGAGTAGATGGACAGTCCAAGTTTAAAGTTCTCTAATTTTGCCAGTTTTCTGAATTTTATTAATCTATCAATGTTGCACAGAGGATATGTACATGTACTCTAACCACGAAGATATAAAAACAGAGTTTAAGAAGGCTAATGAATAAGTCATTTGTCTATAATCGAGTAACATACATAGAAATAAAAAAATATATGTATTTATGTCGAATTGAGTAACCTACTCCTTTTCAAAGTCGGTTCAACACCCAGACTAAAACACATTTCTTAGTTCAATTTAAAAAATTTCAATTTTTCGAACCTGTCCTCCTGGCTAAGATACTTCGTCGAATCACCAACCAAAAACGGAGACATCGAAACAGCTTGAACTCCCAGACTCCTCTGCTGGCGTCGGTAATTAGAGCTCGTTCGCTGCGATACTGCGGAGCGCATTTAATTAAGAATCTGTAACTACTGTGTCTCGAGTAGGCTCCAATTAAAGTTCCCCTTATTGTTACCCGAAATTTCGTAGATTTTCCATTCCGAACGTCACCTGCTACGCATATTCGCGCTGTTCTCGCGGTTCCGCGGATGACGGAAATTCGCTCTGCGTGACGTGTACTAATTTTCACGTAATTCAAGTACCGACGCTATCGAAGCTGAAAACGCTGCAGGCAAAGTTCAACGAGATGTCCCTTAGAAATTTAAGATCCTGAGGGTAACTAGAAAACGTGGAGATTTAACGTTCTCAGCATTGTATATGGAAGAATTTCTTGGATGAATGGTTTTCCTTTTTCCAAGTTACGTAAGATTTGAAATGTTTTCACGAAGAATCGAAAACGAGATTCTCGTCGTGCTATTAACTTAAGAATTATCCAAACTATCTTCCCCGTCTGGCCTAATTATTCGATCGGACAAACGCGCCAGCCATCGTGCAAGGATGCCTCGAGTGGAACGCCCGACGCAATTCGGCGAGAATCGAATTTCCACGACGCGTTCCAATCGAATCAGAGACAGGGGATTGTAATGGCAACACGTAATTTTCGCGTGGCCGAATTCAGCAGAGCGTGTCATTTGAAGTCGGCCAACACTGATCCCAGGGCTACCGGGTTCATTTAAAGAATCGCCCTCGGCAGACCAGAACTTTTCTCGTTTGCAAAGATTAATAAGTTTCCAGAGCCCCCGAGAAACTGACACAGAGTAACGGCCAGAAAGGTACTGCTTACATTTAATTCGATGAGTTTTTGAAATATTATTTTCCATTGATACCACTAGCTCATTGCAAATCAAAGAGAAAAATTTCTACGTCAACATAAAATTCGAATAATGAAGTAAAAGATAATTATGTCTTGATTTTTCCTATCTATTGTCCAAAATTTCTTCAATCGCAGTGAAATGTATTACAGAGAAATACGTGGAACAATGAAATAATCAACGGCTAGTCGATCGAATTTCAAATTTCTGCAGAACCTCATTGAAACAGCCAGGAGAAAAGGTCCTCGCGAAACTCGATACCTACTAGTGTTATCACGAACAGAGAGTCGAATTTCGAGACTTGGCAGACGGGTCGCATTCACCGACGTGTCGTCGATTTCGTATGCAAATTACGGTAGTTTTCCGCGTATACATTGTACATTTCTAGCCTCGTCGACGCATACATACATAGAGAGGTGATATGCGTAGAGATGGTTTAAACTTTTGTCTCTAGAAACCAAGGGAGTCTAAAACCGAGGCGAATTTTGAGTAAAGTGTAAGCAGACAAAGGACAGAGGTGTAAAATTGCTATCCCATTTTCAAACCTCGCACCGTCTACAATTGCTAACTCAAATGGTACTCGAACCTCGTTGGAAAACTCACTCGATTCTACGGTGAGCTTAATCCTCTTGCGGATTTAATATAAGTTGAGCTCTATACGTTCGAGGTTTTTGGGAGCTGTGTTAACCTAGCAGAGGAGACTATTATATCCAAAATTATCATTTCGCATTACCAGTACCTCTTTTGCTATTCGTAAAATCCAATCAGATCTACTACGCGATGATTTTCCGATAATAATATTTCATTGAATGCTGTACTAAAAAAATTGTATTAGACTCATTGTGAATGTTTCTTTGTTTATAAAACCATTCTATCGAAGAAAGAAAATATTGTTCTTATAAGATAATATTGATCTTATCAACCAACGCAATTCACTTAAAGTGTGACTCTAGCAAAGCATTCTGAAACAATTTCTTTTAGACCCTAAAACGTTTGGTAGTAATAATGAAAGCTCATCTTCATTTTCAATCCAAGGCTTCGTCATCGTTGACTCGATGGTTAGAATGAACGCTGGACGCATAATAAATCCTTTATTTTTATTGTTGCTTACATATTGCATCAAAATTAGTTTGAAGGAGAATAATCCTTTAATTTTACTATTTAGAGAAACAAAAGAAATGTAAAACCTCTCAAGATCAATAGCTCATGAGCAAAGGAATCAAAAAGTCATTTACCATTTTTCAATCCGACCGTTCGTTACGAAGATATTGGCAGTTAAAGTTCCTAGGAGCTCGAACGCATGGACACGTGGAAGTGTCTCGTGTGGCGTGCACGCGAGCGCATAGTCTCGTGACTCCGAGCGCGCGCGGGCGCATATATCACGTGCGGGAGCACGCGCGTGCAACCGAGAGGTAAACAAACCCTGACTACGAGCGGCCCGCGTCGAGAGTCCCAACGGTAAACTTTAATCGCTTATATCTCAGTAACGAATGATCGAATCGGAAAACGGTACAGGACTTTTTGATTCCTTTGCTCATGAGCTATTAATATCGAGCGGTTTTATATTTTTGTCATTTCTCTAAATGGTAAAATTAAAGGATTATTCTCTTTTTAATCGGTTTTGAAGCAATATATTAGCAACAATAATTATAAAAAAAATGGTTCTGTCGATTTTGAGAGGTTTTACATTTTTGTAGTTTCTCTACATAGGAAAATGAAGGAATTATTCTCTTTTCAGCCGGTTTTGAAGCAATATATTAGCAACAATAATTATAAAAAAATATTATTATGCGTGCAGCGTTGATTGCTACCATCGAGTCGACGGTCACTCGCCGTAAGAGTAGTAAGGGATGACGGTGATCGAGTTGGGCGAGGTGGAATCGAGTTCGTCAATCAGGAAAAGGGCGCAATTGATTCGTGACAAGTCGCGTTTGTATTCGACAGTATCTATCAAGTTTTCCGAGTGAAGGCGAATTGCTGCATTAAACTCGGTGTTTCGAGCAAGCTTCGACTTCGTAGAGCTGAAAAGCCTCGACAATGGGAATCCCTTCGGAGCCGGAGTGGCAAAGGGAAACGCGGCTAATTTCCTGGAAAGCGGGGTGAAACTGATCGAAACTGATCGATCGGGGAGCGAGTAAATAACGGAATTGGACCGGCGATCGAATTTGTTCCTCTTTCGACGGGAAAGAAAGGATGCGGAATTGGAAAGCGATTCCTCACTGTTCGGGTTCAACGTTTTACCGCACGCAACCGTGGCCAAGAAAGTCGCGTGCAACTCTTGTACTCGGCTTGATTCTTTGTTCGGTTGTCGTTCGTCGAGCGAGTAATGGTCTCGTGATGTAAAAGAGAATTCCGCTGCTCAAAGAAATTTATATTCGCAGCAAGCCGATATTCATAATGCAGCAAGAATATTTTCGTACTCTTGATCACATTTTAAACTCTGCTTTTTCATCTATTCGTTAACTTCGAATAATTGTATTCTCTAGTAGACCACGATTTCTTCAGAAACATGAAGCTGAAACGATGGTCCCCTCTTCATTAATTTTTATTGCAGGCCATTTTCCTGGCATGTGCTTTTGTTAGTTTTATCAAAACGAGTGTATAGAGCATTAAGTATGGTATACAGTATCCTGGAACGAGTATCCTGGAACGAGTATCCTGGAACGAGTGGTTACAATATAGAAAAAAATATAAATAAAAACACTCCAATGTTATGGAAGCCAATTCAGAATGGTTTTTGATCGTTCAGCTGAGTGATCAGAACAAGTCCTATTGGGAACCTGTGAACCGTGCCATTAGCTGTCATCGAACCGTGACACGAGTAATGGCAGCTTGAAAGGATCCCCACTAAACGACGCATGTCAATATCTGTGCGTTATTCGACCTCTGAAGAAGCTAGCTGAAATACTAACGTCGATGTATCCCACAAAAAGCCTCAAATATCTTATTCAGAACCTACACATATTTATTCATTTCTAAGCTTTCGACCCACAGTGAAGACTTCCTTAGCGATTCATTCAACATTTTCTCAACTAGGACGCAACACAAGTCTATGAAGTATAAAAGCGCAAAAGTGTGGCTCTCCAATGTTATATCGTGTTATATTCCACTTATTTTTGGATAAGCCATCGTACATTCCCATTCAATTCGGCATTTCACGCTCCCTCGATGCGAAAACGAGGATTCTGAAATCGCTTAGGAAAATTGGAAGGAGCTCGAGGAGGAAACGCGCGTTTGTCGAGCAACGTTTCGAGGTAGCGATCGATTCCACTCACGTTTATCAGATTGTGCGGTTTGAATGGCCAGCTGGATGAAAAAGCAAGGACACATTGTGCCTGGCATTCACTCCGTCGATTCTGTGAACACGTTTTACAACTCTGGTTATTTAATTACCGGGACACGAACGCTTCGTTAGCTCACGTGGACTCTCGACGCGCAAAAATCTGCAACAATGGCGGTCTCGTTTATTGCTATTCAATTAACCGCACGCGAAAACCATCTCGCAACCTAGCGAATATAATAACAGCCGATTCCATGTCCACGTTGATAATGCTATTCCGTTGACATTCCCTTTCTCTTCTGGCGCGTCGGATTAATCTCGAGAGTGCTTTCGTGATACCTCAGCGTTATCGTATCCTGTGTTGATCCCAATTTTATTCCATTAAAAGACGTTAAATTTACTTATAGACGTACCCAATTTTTGAGTTATTGATTTAAATATTCCGCTCTTTTTACTAACGATTCAATGACCGATCGAGAAGTCATTTCTTCTCGCCGCAATTCTATTCTCCTCAATTCTCCAACGTTTGTCCTCCGACAAACGAAATCACTCGTTCATCAAAAGCTACAAAAGCTATGCTGTGCGAAAGCCTTCCGGCCTTAAGCTGTTCCTTGCCAGTTTCATTAATCCAGTTGCTCCTAAATCAATGTCTCTACAATTCCGGCTGGCGAGATAACAAGAAATTTTCTTGAAGCCCGCACGCGGAAATAATTTCGCTCCCTCCGGTCGACGTTAACGTTTGTCTCTCGTCGCTACTTCTGAAGGAAGACTTCGTTGACATTTTTCTCGAGAGGACGGTGCATACAATTCCCTATCCCTCTCTCCCTCGCCACGGCTGCACGAAGAGCGATAACACGTTACTAATTCATTTTTAATCCTTGATTGCTTTGACCGTTTACTCCGCGCGGCACTAGTGCCAGGAAACAAAGACCCCACACCCCTCTTTTGCTTCCCTCGGTCGTTTCAACGAGACGACTATATACCCTTCCCAGTTTCTTGCATTCTAAGCGAGTCTCCATTCCTCGGGACAACGTCTCGCTGTGACTGAATATCCACCGTCGCCTTCGCTGTCTTTTCAACGCTTCCTATTCCACAATGGCCCGATTTACAGGCGAGCCTTATCTGCTCGAAATTATCTTTCGTATAATTACTCGCTGGCTGTCACTGCGACATCTATCTTCGACAGCAATGTACGTACTAGACGCTAGAAATTCTTGATCTAACCGTTGAAGACTAAAGAATACTGTATATATTGTTTTCTTGACGAGGATGATTGCGGAACTTATTAAAAATGATTAAGAATATACTTAATATTGCGTTGATAAAAGAACAAGTATTCAAATGGTATTGAACAATTTCATTTTTATTAATATACTTCTCAGGAATGGGTGAGATTTAATTATTTTTTAATAACATTACGTAACCATTACGTTCCAATCCATTTCTTCGCGCAACTTTGGAGAGACTTCGTCGGTTAATCCATCTCAAGCCACTCCGAACCGAAGAAACTTTAAACTTTAAGCTTCGTTGTTTATCACGGCTCACAGGCTAACTACCTCTAACAGGTGGAGAGTAAAACAGATTACAAAGAAGCTGAAAACGTTGATTATTGGACAGGCTTTACTACCTAATATGCAACGAAAAGTTTGAAAACAACTGCTGGTCATAACGTTATTTTATATTAATTTTATATCATTAATTAAATTAGTATATATCAAATTACAGAAATATTAATTCACAAAATCAGAAGGAAAATTCGCGATACACATTTGCACTTGTTTACGAGAATTTCTAACAGAAACGTAACTTTCTCAACGTCAGAACTCGTTGCAAAACATGTCACCCCTATAGTTACACGTGCAAAAATTACATTTCATAAAACTCGACCCGCGAATGCATTTATTCTCTTGCGCCGCAGGGAAAGTTAATTCCCGACAAACTCCACGGGCATTTTCATGGCTGGTATTAATTCTGTTGGCAGCGTAAGCCAAACTTTGACAGGACCGAAGCATTTTAATTAATTCGCGACCGAAAACGTCTACACTTTGCGTCGCTTCAATCCTTGACAGTTGCTACTTCTAGTGAAATCAAAACCGGGCCTGTGAAATTACCATACAAAAAAATGTAAACTTTGTTCGGAAATGACATTGACCGTTGTGGGGTGAAACGGCTTTCTTTTAAAGGATACAAATTTTATATAAAAATTACTTTAAATTGAAACAAGTTTCCAATGGACTCAAGAGCAGAAACTGTCTTCATTCATAATTTTACCAATGTGCCATATTTTCCATTCACAACTCAAACGTTCTTCTAACCATTTCTGAAATTTAACATAGTAATTAGTAAGGAAGAATAGAGCGTACGTTCATCCACAGGTTTGGCGTGCATGGAGGCGCCAAACTATTAATACCTACAGTCAGAGTCAAAATCGAATTCGCATATCGCAGGATGGCTACGGTAAACGGACGTAGAGGCTCGGAATTGCAGTTTCTATGCGACACTAACGAGCCGCATTAGACCCAGAACGGTGAAGGTGATCGATCGGGAAGCGATGCACCGAAATGAGAAGAGGACGGCGGCGCGCGTTGCATTGCAAATCGCAATCAGCAGCGAGAGAGATACGAATGCATGCGCGTTTTGGCCCCCGTAGAATGGGGGAAGAAACGAAGTCGAGTAATCCCACTAATGTTCCTGTTAGGATCGCATCTACGGCTGGCCACGACCCAGATGCGTTTCTGGCATTCTCTTAAACGCAATAATGCATTTCCTGACCGTGCCGATGTGCTCGGATCCTTGCATCCCTCATAATGCCCCCCATTGTCGAACAAAGAAAGGGAATGCAGCCTGTCGAAATAGACGTGAATTAACGATTCTGTGTCTCGTCTCGGATTTCTATACCCTTGGATATACCACGGCTGATCATTATGATTACGAATGCGCCCGATGGAAATCGTTTCGGCGCCGTAAATTGCACCGTCGCGATACGTTTAATCGTTCGCGAGTTTTTAACGCACATCGCGAGATACTGATTGCTCCGGTGCTGTCGATCACTAATGCACAGGGGGTGGTTAATGGAATGCTATTGGTTGTTTCATCCGGAAATTATTAGGCGTGGGAAGGTTTCTGTAGGAATGGATAATTACATATTAGAGTTGCTACAATCGAGAGAATTACCAAACGAAATTGGAGAAATAATTCATTGGCTATTTAAGCCGTTCACTGCACAAATTGATTAACTTCATCAGTCACGTATTATTTACGTGATTAGTTTTCTATTTGAAACAATTGACAGAATGAAAGTAATAATGCAATGTTTCCTATCCAACCATTGTAGACATTCTATTAATTGCATCGAAGACAGGAACTACCAACTATGATAATTTTTCGTGAGTTTCTTCCTCTGAAAGATATTTTTCCCATTTACTTATTCCAGCAAAACAACGCTAAACGCAAAAATGTTCAGGGTGTTCTATTTAAAGAATTTGGAGCCACACCTTTTCTCCCCGAAGACTGGTCTAGCAATTTGTGTAATTTAAAAAGTTTCGGGGAGTCTTCAGATATAAGAACAAATTTCTGCTACTATCCCTAATAGTCCCCTGGAACAGAGCTTGTGGAATATTATGTGGCTCACCCCCGTACGTAGTCAAGAGTCGGTGGCAACGACGAACTTTAATTTCTTAGCGTTCATGCTGAATTCAAGGGATCCCTGGAATCGTTTTAATTCATCGCGAATTCCCGAGAGAATTTTTCTTCCGAAACTCGCACCGACCATTACAAACGATCCGCGACGTTCATCGATATTCGACTCGCTCCAAGTTTAAAATCGGCAAGTTTCGAAAGGGACAAAGGGAACTTTTACCATTCACGCGATTTCATTTTCTTTCCCCTTTACTTTCATCTCGTCGCGAGTGTCTGCTTCGTTTCGTTCCTTGGCGTACCGTTTAATCGATTAATTAAATCGCGCGCAATAAACCGATCGAGAAAGCTTTTCGAGAATCTGTATTGAATTTAATTGATGCTTCAACCACGCCGCGGCATCTGTTTGTTTCCCTTTATGGTATCGGGGGCGTATTCACGGGAAAATAAATAAGAATCGTGGAAAGAGGTTTAAGGAAGAAATTTCTCGGTTTTCTCGAACGGATGACAAACCGGTAGAAATAAACTGCTCGTTGTTTCTACGTTACGGCACGAAACCGTAATCCCTTCAAGACGTTGTTTCTTTTAGTTTCCTTCGGCGGCGAACACAGAAAATACACATGGTCGATTATGTAAGGTTCTGTGCTGCATAGAAACTGGCAAAGGGATCCGAAGAAAGATTGCCTCGGAGACCTGGAATTATATGCTCTTAATTGTACTAGTTATTTTTCTATTCTTATAAAGCAGAATAGTCAGTTTTATTACTTTAAAGTAATAAGGAGACATGTTGATTTGCGTGATTGAAATTGGAAATTATGGTTGCAATTATCAAGAAAAGTATACTTCTAGAATATTCTTGAAAAAGCGATATAACCGAATATTTAAACTTCAGTGGAACCAAGCGTACACTCGAACTCATTCAAACTTCGTGAAAAAGTCGAGCACTTTCAAACAGTAAGAGACAAAAATAACGCGAACGTGGGGGCACAGTATCCCTTGGACGTTCTTTTTCCTTGAGAGGACTGCCTAGTTTGGAGCTGGATAATTGGACGATATTCGAGATTCTTTTTTGAGCGAACTATTGGATATGGCAGTTTCAAAGTTTGAACTGCCATAGAAAAGTTTGGAGCACCCATCGATCGCTAAAATAAATAAATCCTTTTCTCGTGCACAAATGTTTAATGAACAAAAAAAATTTAATGTCCATTGATTCGTAGCTAGTGATTGCTATAATTCGAGTCATAGTTGTCACTAATTTTTCATTTTCACATCTCGACAGCGATCTCATTGACGTCACCGCAGCGGAAGTTACGTCGCGCGCTATACCATTTGGAAAAAGGGTAGATACGCGGGCGCGTGGATTATGATTAATCTGATATGCCAGCACAACGGCGTAAGTAGAGGTAATTAGCGTGGCTTTGGTGTGGAAGTTTGCACCGCGTTTTGTTCCTTCCCACTCCGGCTAGACTCTTCAACCTCTAAATTTTCCACCGTTTCCAGCTTAATTTATATCGTTCCCTAACCACCCAGTCGCCGAGAAAAATGCGCGTTGAATACGCGCGGCAATAAAGCAGAACGAGCCGAAAAAAAAAGAAACCGACGAAAACCTCGGCGAACAGATTCGAGAGAAATAAACGCAAAGAAGCTCACGCGAACGGTGGAAAATTTTGTAATAAAGCGACTTTACGAGTCGCCGCGCACGTTGCTGTTTCGGATTAAAATTTCTAGTTGCGTGTGCCGGTTTCCCCTTCAGACTTTAATGAGATACGGGATAACATTATCCTGCACACCGGCTGTTGTTCGCAAATTAAGTCCAAGCAATGGATCACGAACGCTCGTTTCTCCTCCTTGTTTGTTTCATCGTGCACCGAATACCTACGTGGGTCATTTGGTTGGTATTAATGAGGATATCTTGTTTTGGATAATAAAAAAAATTCATTTCATGCTGGAGGGATTACAAATACAACTTGTATACAGGATGTTTCTTTATAGATGGGCATCCTTTTAGGATATACTTTTACATGGCGAAACTTTTGTTATGGTTTTCCTCTACATCTCGCTCCCACTTAATATATTTATTTTTCTATTTGTATACTTGTTTTGTAATTCCCAAAAGAGAGCCTACGTCAAATTTGATAAGTTGAAAGTATCATTAAAATTAAGCCTGATTTAAACCTCTATTGCATCATCAGTGGATCGTATAGAATAATCAAGGAATAATTTCTTCGTCCAAAGATAAATTAAAATACATGCAACAGCAACCGAGTAACACGTGTGGGCATTTATCACTGTAAGCTGAAGCAATTCGGTATATCCGGAAGAGAGCTTCCTGCATTCCATCATCATGACTCGACGAAATCTGTTGTGCTTTATCGCGTGCCGTTTCGCGCGGATAAAACGGTCAATCGAAAGTCCGATGCGCGCTCTGTCAGCAAACAATGCGCAACAAATTGCGCCAACAATCCGTAAGTTGAACGTATATGTCAGGTTTTCCGCATACGAAATGTTTTTCCAAAGTTCCGACTTCACTGTACGGTAACGTAAACAGAATGATGAATGATTGTCGATTGTTATGCGTCAAGAGGCAGGAGTATCTCATGATATGTGTGCGCCAGTTTTGAAAAGAATTTCGAATTCGTCGCAAACATTTATGGAAAGGATTAAACTGTCAACAGTGGAAAACGAATTGACCGGTATTTAAAAGGCGTGCGAACGTAATTTTTTCGCACACTTCACGAGATGAGACTGTAATAGTTTCAAGACCATCGCTTCTCTGCAGTGCCTTCGTTCGAAAGAAACTGCTTTTTGCGCGGTATATCTGAATCAGCACAGTGGCGAATGCAGTGCTTTACCCCAGCTCTAAAAAACAACTCTCCAGCGCTGATATAAAAAACGATGATTAAAAAGAGACGCGTTTTACGAGGGCCTGGTTCAAATTGTAAATATATACTCGAGTACACACACCGTCTTCGTGTACGTGTAGGCGCACGTATTTATATGTACGCTGTGTATCTTACGCGATGAGAGATACTCGCGTTAATGCGCGTATGGAAAGTTTTTTAGCGGACGAAGTGGTTTTCTTTCGTATCCGGATGTAAATTAACATCGGGCCAGCTTTTGACGTTCGCCGCTCTTCATTTTCTTTTTCCTACCGTGCGGCGAATCAGGATAACGAGGTTTCCACCTGCGAGCCCCGTTTTCATTCGCTAAGTACTCCCCGCAAGCTCGTTACCGAATGATACAAGATAATAAATAATTAAAAACAGACACTATCGGGCTCGGGCATTCATTATCTTCGTCGAATACGATAGCCTCGCCAAAATATGGGGGGCGGCGCGGATTGATTTACGCAACAATTATTTCGAATATTTCACCACGTCGATAATTGATACTCGAATATTCAGATTTATGCGAATAACTAACAAACTTCGACGTATTAATCAACGAAATTTAATTTATATTTCTACATAATAGAACGTGAGCGCGATGCTCTGCAGCGAGAACATAAATACCTTATTTCGGCAAGGTTGATTCGATTGGACGCACACCTGAAATAAATATACGTATCGCAGCACCGTTCTCTTGAATTAAAATAATACGCAGAATTATCAATCACGTTGCGAGGCATTTCCTTAAACTTATATTTTTATTCAGGAGCATCCGTGGTTCCTTATTTTGATAAATTCATGCACCGGCACGTTAATTAATTTTTATATCGGTTAGAAAGAAAACAGGATCCCATTCAAAGAGTACAAAAAAAATAACTATTCCATATTTCTATAATTTCGAGACTAAATCTTTGCAAATCAACCTTAGTATTTTGATTTTCCTCCCCGCATGACTGGAATTCGTTGATAAAGCACGCAATAGTGGAAACTCGTTATACTCCGTCACACGATCAATAACACGGTCAGCCTGCAATTTTCCGATCGAGGTTGTTCCAGCCGAGTTCGCAATTAACGATGCTGTCGTCTTTTTCTCGGCGTCTATCCACAAGCTAGGGGGTGAACAAGTCGTTTTTCGGGGGATGGTGTAAATATCCTAAATCACGGAACTTTCTCACGGTTCCCACGGCTCCCCGTCTCTTCCTACGGGTTTTTATTCGTCTCCCGTCCGTAACCACGCGAGGGAAGTCGCCTCTCAAAGGCAGATAATAAACTCGAAACAATACGACAAGCGACGTGCCTGCGCGACACGAACATGCTTTCAGCTTTAAAGCGTGATACCGCCGAGTCGCCGCTCGCCCCGCCGCCGGGAAAACTATTTCATAACTGGGTCGAGCAAGTAGGTGGACCATGGGTACATGCTGGATGCCGGATAAAAGGGTGCGCCGTGGAAAAAAAGACGGTCCACGTAAAACGGCTTCCCGGTTTCTCTCTACTTCCTTTCATACCACGGCGAAATGGGGATTACGTGTCGAGTATTCGTTAACAATTTTGGCACTAGTTTCGCCAGAAATTGTACATATTTTCTTCCCAATGGATGTCATTGCTCCTTCAATTATCCAGAATTCGATTTTCTGACGGAGACTAATGAGATGATTCAAGTTTAATGGGTACAAAATGTTTGACCTTACGCAGAGATCGTTTGAATGAATTAGCTAGATGAATTTATAATAATACTGTATTCGAGAGGATCTTAAAATATGACACTTCCACGGTTTCTGTAATTCTCGTCCATCTAATTATCAAATTTGAATAATCTCCAACCGGTGGGACACGTGTATACCCTTTCGGGTACACGCTGAGTTAACTACCCCTAATTGACATTCAACCAACGTCCGCTGTAAATTGTATATATACATATTTCAATCCTAAACGCGCAGCTTCCGAACTTTGCTCGGTCGGGTCTTTAATGCGAATTCACCTTGGTGATACAATGCTATTCAAATGCCGACGACGGAAGCAAAGGACGGGGAAACGATGAAGGGGTGGTTACCTATGGAACAGATGCTCCCTTGTTGCGGGAGAAACAATGAAGCCGCTCGACAAAAGCGGCAACAAACTCAACAACTCATGGCGTCATGATGCCGCCATGTCCAACAGATGAGGAATACCGATAAGAGACGATTTGTTGTGGGAAGCGCTTGCTCCACGGCTTTTATAGCGCGACGACAATGGCTGAAAGGCGCCCTTACTACGCCTTGCGTTTCGCACGACAGAGAATTCCAGTAACTTTCGCGCGTTTGATTTTATCCGAGTGGAAAATTGAAGACACATTCTGATACTCTTGTTTTACTCTGCAGACAAAAAAAGGAGGAAATACGGGGTAGATATAGCAAACGTTGGGTAGATGAAGTTGTTCTTCCTAATTTATTCTACTCTTATTCTTAAAATTTTAGTCTTTTTGTAATTACCACAAGCATTCCTACGTTCAAGATGAGATTAATTTTTGTATATCTGTTATGGTATTAACTTCGAGTTGATGTTTATGAATACTGTCTCTGACGAGATAGGGCCTCAAGTGTCTCTTACCACTCAGTTGTTTACCAAAATACTTTCCTGCTTACTTTAGACAGAACTTTACCGACACAAAGTTTGTACCATCAATTCACAGACACGTATTAATGTAGGGAACCGAAAGCACAGGAATTCATGCGAATTTTTCGCGACGTTATGAATAATTGAGTTTGAAACTCCTATTTTGAACGGAATCGAGCCGAAAGGGTGATTCTGAAAAAGGGAGCCGCAGCAGCAGCGTCTCTTTTTATACGCAAATAAAAGTTTTGTCTGCCTGCGCGCTCTGCGCCATCCATGTAAACGACCTACTTTGATTTTGGTTGCTCGTCGCACATATGGAGGAGCGCTCGGCTGCGTTGCCCTCGTAAATTCCAAAAGTTCTCCCGAGTATCCTGCTAGCTAACCTTCTTCGATTCTTTAACAATATGACCCTGGCATATTGCAAAAGTACTAGGAACTTCTTAAAGTGCTTCTCGGGGTATCATAATCGTTCTTTCGAACTATGGCCCGAGATTGCGATGAAGCATTCCGAACGGAAGGAAAAGGCTGGTACCGTTGTTCCCTGCATTCTTAAATCACGCCAGGCTCTGATTAATATTTTCCTCTAGAAATAACTATTTCATCAAGAATTTTTAGCTATTGTACAAGGAATTTAATTTTTTAGGAAGGAATAATAAATTTTAATATGACACTATTAATCTGTATTGCCTGGCACGACCAACGTGGCAGGCTCATTTTATATTACAAGAAGGAGCAATTAAATTCCAAAATGATTTCTGTCAACAGCAAAATAATCAAGGAATTTACACACTACGACTTTTATCAACTAATATGAGTTATAACAGAGCCCCATAGAGTTGACCAATACTTGGACGTTGACCAAACCAAGAGTCTAACAGTTACGTATCGAAGCGCGATAAATAACGTGATAAATATGAGAATACTACCTTCTTTTGCCTGCACGAAGCCGTGAACCTCGCAGTAACTTCCGGCGGATCCTGCGGCGCCAGGCGTGTCCAAAGTGAAAAGAGTGTTTGCAGAGGAGCTGACGCCATCGTCGGGAGTCTGGAGCAGACTGGTGGCCTGCGACAGCGTGCGTTGCTGATGGTGCGGGTGATGGTGAAGGTGATGGTGCTGCTGCTGTTGCTGCTGCAGCTGCTGTTGCTGTTGTTGCTGCTGCTGCTGCTGTTGCTGCTGGGCAGCGAGAATCTCCTCGTGCCGGCACTTGGAGCACCGACGCATCTCCGAGCGAACACGCAGCAGCCAGACCATGCCGAACAGTGCCATAGCAATCTCGAGACCCGGTGACCTCGATGGGTGCTTCATGCTCGCTGAATCAAGGTCATCGAGGCTCCAGGAGCCAACGCGACGCATAGCACTAGAGATCTCTGCGAACAATGTTCCGTTCCCTCTTAAATGGCTAGCACTCCCCGATTGTTCACATCTATTCTTCGTATCTGCGTCGCTTCTAGCTCGCTTCTGTCGACGATGAAAGCCTTGGTATGAATTCGGATCGAAGGAATTCTTCTGGATAGAAATTGTCTCGAGTTACAAACGTTTGGGTGCCTAACTACGTTTTGATAATTTTGTTTCTTTTTTTTTTTTAATTTTGGCTGGTTTGTTCCCTTAGTTATTGGCGTTCCAAATGTTTCATCCTCGCGAGTAGTTTGCTTCCCACGTTGCTTTTATTATTCCAAGTATTCATTGCACCTAGTTTGCCTTTCCTTTTCTTTCCACTCCAGCACTGCTATCAAGCTTCTTATTTTCAATTCTTCGCATTTTCTTTTCATCGGACAACGTTTATCCCAAGGATTCCACTTTTCGAAGTCGAGCCCGGGAGATCGGTTGAAACGAATCGAGAAGCAATTTTTAACCCACGGACACTTCCCGCTGCGTAAAGATTTCTCTTCTTTCTAATGGAACCTATCTTCCATAAATTCTTCGTCACTTCACCTCCATTCTTCTTCGTACCCCCCAAGTATCGAAGTAATCCTACTTTACCTTCGGCCCAGAGTGCTGGCGAGACCGTCCCATCGATTCGATCCCTAGGTGCTCCCGTCGAACGGCGCGAATTTGTCCAGCAAGATCCTCCTCGTCGAATCCTTTTTTCGGTCTCCACATTTTTCACCGAAGCTCGACGAAATTCGGTGTCGGGCCCGTGATCCTCGAAGAATATCGTCCAACCATCGACAAACGCTGTTCCAACCGCCAGATATCACAGAGAACGATGCAAGGAGGCACCCTTATCTCCGGGCGATGCAAAATTACCAAAATTGCGCGTGAAAGGCACGATTGCAGGGAGGAAAATCAACGATCGGGTCTCGGTGCCGTTCGTTGTCAACTTCGAACGTCCCTGGGCAGAAGAGAGCTCTCGAGTCGGAGGGCAATGTGGCTAACGACCAATGAAACCACGATTGCGTTCGGAAACTTCGGCGGGAAACTCGGGCCGCGGGAAACGATTACGGCTAACGAAGCCAGGGCTCATGGACAGTTGGGTGACGCTTGGTCCTGGAACGGCCACGGTTCGCTTATAAAAGTAGAAAAGATTCGTTGGAGGTTGGCGCGGGTCGTAACACTTCCGAGGAACTTTTCAGCGAGCCGGCGGCGGAGAGGTATCGTTCCACGGTTACCGAAGTTTCCCGTCTGCCCCGTTGCCCTGGAAGTTGGAACGAGCTGGACTCCGCGCCACTCGAGCCTTCCAGCCGTTTCAGCCCCTGCGTCTGTTTTCACTCGACGATTCTCCGTGGCCCATCGAGCTGCGCGAGGCTGACGTCTCGCCGAAGTAACGCTGGTACGAGGACCCTCTCCCATCGAGACGGCACTTCCGGCCACCGTGTATCTCACTCGATACGCATGAGTGGGACTCCGATTTCTCCGGTGGTGGACAAGCCCCGGCTAGCCGATAGCACGACGATAACACGGCGGTTTCACCGACTACGCGAGCCAGACGAGACTTCTTGGAAGAGGTTTTGTCCCACGAAGAACCCAGTGGCCGGGAACGGCTCGATAAGCGTACCCTGGACTCCTTTTATCCGGACAACGTCGCCCTCGATCCGCTCGTTTTTTCGATGAATTCTATTACCGAGATTTCGGCTCGTTCCTTTCTTACGCTGGCCTGGAAAAGTCACGGATGACATCGGGCATGGCCGACATTCCAGCTAAAGGAAACACACTCGAGTGAACTCGACGTTTTTCCTTTTTTTTCTAGGTGAATGCTAGTGGAGAGGGGGATTTTTCGTTCGCCCGACCCGGCGTGTGTTACGTCCGACGATCTCGAGTTTAACGCGGTGACTGCACAGGGTTTCGGACTTTACGTTTACGCCACAGCGAAGTTGGCATCACGGTCCATTTGAAGTGTTAGGAAGTATTTATGGAATTTAGAAAACTCAGAATTTCTCTAACTAAATTACATTCTCGGAAACGTATACAAACACGAGTTTACTCGTGACTGGTCAATAATGTGTTAATAAGAAGCTTGATTAATGAATGATATTTTTTCAATAAATTTTTATAGAAAATAATTTAGCGCCAGCGTAGACTTCTACACAGCATCTTCAATTTTTGCCAACAAATATTAACCAGAACTTAGGCGCAAACTTTCGTAACTGCTTTCGTCGAACATCACTGTTCCTAGACGTTAAATCTGCGTTAGCGTTGAAACACGGGCAAATTGAATTAAGTAGTAAATTATTTCACGCGCATTCCGCGCGGTAAGGAAAACGAACATGGTTAAACGCGACGTCTGGAACTCGAAACAGACCAGTAACAGAATTTCACGGATCGACTTCGGCGAAGAGCGTCCCCGAGAGAAGGGTTGCAAATTGCGACGTAGAGCGTAGTGGAAAACACTTGTGTGTTCTTCGAGTACTGACTGCTGGCACTTCTCGTCACTCCAAGGCACAAGATGCTTGTATCTGTCACGTACACGTGACAATTAAAACTCAAATATCGCAGTGCGAAGGGTTATTCGTTAAAGAGGATTCTGGGTTTGCAAAGTTTGTATACGCTATATTAAAATAAATCGAATTGCTGAGACAAGTCACTTTCTTAAGCCATTCTAGACATTGTTAAATTAGACTGTAGTAACACTAGATTTACGTAGCACAGAAAAGATCAACCAGGCCTTTCCAGCATGCAATTATCAGCAGTAGAGTCAACTACACCGGCTGTTCGTTTCGTCAGCAACGATTCTCAACAATCGTGTGATCGTGCGACGTTGAAATCGAATTGTACATCGCGTTGGCAGATGATTCCTAGGCCCCTAAAGTCCATTCACGACCCAGATGCATTATTTTGCGTTCGTACCGCTGCGATTTACTGCACCGCCGTGACGCGTACAGGCAGGCGCATTATTTCCACGCCGTTATTATCGCATTTGTTCCCGGTTTATTTATCCGTGTACGATGTTTTTGACGGAGTCACGAACAAAGGCAAACGAATTAAACGCTCGTGAAGGACGTTGGCTGAATTTCAGCTGACCGGCGTATCCCCGTTCTTCGACGATAAATTATTTCTTTGATTGATCTCGTGTTGGGAAAATGGTCTATAAACGCTCTGCAAACGACTTTTTCCCGCACACGTGATATTTCAAGAGCTATTTCATATTTTATGTTAGGAAATTACTTAATTCCGCCATGTGTTCGAACGTTTCACGTTGAAACATTTTATCATTCGCATTTTACATTTCCCATTAAATTTCTAATTTGTGTAGCGGTTATAACTGCGCGATTAACTTTTGCGTTACCTATTAAAGAGTTGAAACGTGCATGGTGGAATGTTTGAACATCCGCCGGTATAAAATAATTCCCCGGCTAATAGTATGAAATATTTCGTAAAATACTACGTTTTTAATGGTCATACTTTCATACCTACTCATACATGTTTTGAAAAATTGTTCAATAAATTCTGTTGAAATTGAAATGAAACTTTTACGAAAGAAGTTATCGCGTTACAAGTTTCAATGAGAACAGATAAATGAAAGTTGTAGAAAATAGAAATGCTACTTTGGTCAAGATTGAAATGAAAATAAAGGATTCTGCGTAGAAGGACCATCTTTTGAAAGTCCTAATGGATCGTTTTATCTTCAAAGAATAATTCCGTTTACAAAACTATTGCTTACAATGTACTGCAAAAATGGAGTTTTATTTATTTTATGAAACTTTTCCTAATAAAAGTTCTGGAATAACTGTTTCCATGGA
The DNA here is from genome assembly GCF_026283585.1 of Hylaeus volcanicus. Lineage (NCBI taxonomy): Eukaryota > Metazoa > Arthropoda > Insecta > Hymenoptera > Colletidae > Hylaeus > Hylaeus volcanicus. Next base: position 9,317,709 of record NC_071977.1, read on the forward strand.
ACTTTTCCTATAAGAGTTTCAAAGTATCTGTTCCACGAGAACAATTTTTACAAAAGTTCTTAAGGTAAAAGTTCTTCTCCGTACAAGTGCCACAAGGACAGATATTTTTTTAAGAGAAAGAATAAGTTCTATCAGACTTTAAGAAAAATAAAAGTGAAACGCCTTCTTCGATCTCTCGAAGTAAGCTCACTGATCAGCTACTTGATTGCGAAAATGATAAGTAGTTGGTGTAACAATATTGTTGCAATACAAATTAAATTAAATTTAGTTCAAATAAAAATAAAGGTTTTTTTTTTTATTTCCTTTAAAAGTAATTACTATAATTCCCAGCCATTTTCAAGAGAACATTTCCCTGAACAATTCTCATCTAAATGTAGCTCCAGCGTGATTCTTGCGCGAATTCCAACGTAAATAAATAATTCAATATAAACGCGATGGCTGTAGACATTTTGAACACAATTAAACGCGACGGAAGGTTCGTTCAGCGAGTGCGTTGTTTCGCATAATCGTAGGACGCGAAACCCTGGCACGGGTTATACGAGCGGAATTTATTTTGATTTCGCGCGACGCAAAGTATCCGACGACTTCGTCCGCGATGCATGAAAATATAAATTTTCGTTCGTTGGTACGTTCGTTCGTGCGAGAAATTTATTCGGTCCGCGTTATTTAAAAACGCGACTCAACGGCACGGAATGGCACGGTTCTCGCACCTGTCACTCCTAGAGATAAAATAAAACGAAGAAAAAAAAAACGATATTAAAATATTATCGCGGATTCGCATTCGTGGCATCGTATATTCGCGAGCGAAATCTCGAAGTTGCGACGTACAATAGCGAAAAAAAAGTATGGAATATTGAAATACATCGAGCAAATGTCGCGTGCGATCGTCGAAAGAAACCTGAGAATTTATTGGATTTAAGTGCTGTATTGCTCCCATTCTTATTTCTTCAGATACTATTGCTGATTTAAGTACTTCTCTATGTGATGTACAAACTCTTTACTGCACAAATCGATTAACTTCACCTTTTGAAAAATCTTATTCAATGATAATATATTTTGAGTCATAAATATATTATCACTCATATGATAATATATTTTTGAGTAAAGAAAATATAAGAGGATACAAATGCATATTTCATTCAGCTTCTTTAACTACCATTAATCCGTACAATTTTCCATTAAAGAAAATACCAAAACAATTCCATTCATTTCGTTATTGGTAACGCGAGAATTTTCACCTTAAAAGTCCCCATTTGAATCCAACCTACTGAAAAGGTTCCACAATAGTTTCAACTCCTATACAAAATACTATTCAAGTTGCACAATTTCGGCGCCCGCTCCCCTAACAATCGCAGAGCGTGCTGTCGCAACGGCGATTTTTGTTTCCCATGGTAAAAGTTGTCCTGATCGAGCGATGAAAATGTTGAACGTGCCGCGAAAGTATCGAAAACGAAACGGGACCGAAGGGGCAAAGGGAATTGAAGGGACGCTTTACACGCGCTACCATTTTTCGCGACACGCAATCGCGGTGACGGTCGAAATCGCGCGCAACTGGGAAACCGACACGAATCGTTCCCTGTCAAAAAATAGCCGCTCTCCGTGCTGGGGACCACTAATAGCTGCGTTCCATTCACAATTTTTATTTATCTCGGTGCACGCATCGATCGGCAGGAATTAATACTTCTACTGTGTCGTTGACGCAACACCACACCGTTACGCCGTGTAAACTCGTTGCTGGCAATCGTTCCAAATCCGCCAAACTTATTTCCTACCCAGTGTCGGTTGTAGGAAGAATGTAGGTTGCGTCAGTGAGCGTCGTCGCCGTGTTTTCCAGATTCTGAAGTAGTCGGAACAACGAGAATTTTTCCATCTTTTATCTTTTCTTCTATAGAATGAAAATTTCCATCGTTCGAACGTGAGGATTGATTTTCTACGTACGTCTGACAATGTCGTGACATAAATTTTGCAAACAAAGCGTTCGCCAACTATAACGCGCCCGACACGAATTTCCAGCACTAAAATAGACGCAGAATACAAGGGCAATTTGGAATTTCACCTATGAGCTCGCGGAACAGTTAGCACGTATTTGTGCTACGCGCTCATGAACCTGGCGAAAAAGTTTGAATAAACATAGTTGCGGAACTGCATCAAATGCGTTTGACCGATGCGCACGTAGATTGTGCGTTTGAGAGGGCTCGTTATATATCCGCGTAAGGGTGTATGGTAGACGATGTTTTTAGGGAGTCAAGCGGATAAGTGACTGCGCATTAATGCTTGAGGTGCGCTAGGGACGCTATTATAATAGAATTTTAGTGAGAAGAAAAAAGATCGGAAGGCACGGGAATCGGCTCGCTTCGATTCACCAGACAAACATCAGCAGCCGTTACCGGCCGCTATCGGTTTAATTGGTTTTCTGTACGATCACCAGGCCCCGATCGTCAAATTAATTGGTCCGATTCAGGCGGTATTAGCACAGGTAAATCCCCGTCGAATAACCGCAAATGAATATCGATAGATTTGTTTACCAGATTTCCGCGGCGGCGAGCCCCAGACCGTTTATAGGGAAAGTACTATAAGCTGACGAGTAGTGATGGGTTCGAGTGCCATAGAAGTAGCTTATAATAATCGTGCTCTATAATCGCAATCAATTTAATTATATTTCACGTCTTTTTTTCTCTTCTAGGTTTGTAAATATTTGGCTGTGTAAATTTGATCTCCTACATCTAGTTAATATTGAGAGCAGATTTTTCGGTATTTTTCGAAGTATATTAGTGGATCAAGTTAATATCGAATGATACAAATGAATATTTTCTGTCTCTTTGCCAAAAAGACATACACACAATTTTCAAGTTTTTGATTTCTGGAATCATTTGTAAAGTTTGGTCAGAAATTTTTCATAAATTTTTACATTAAACTCCAATAAAGAGATTCTACTACGAGTACATTTTTGAACTCGCTCCCATCGCTAGTGACGGAGCCATCGTGGCAGCGCAGATGCTCCGCAATTTCACTCTCACGAGCGCCATTGTTTTTCCACTCGGTTCTTTGACGTTTCGCGCACACACGGAACACGGAGCTGTATTATCCACCAACGAGGCCAATAAATTCACTGCGCAAACATTTTAAGAGGCGAGTTTTGAATATTTTACGGTTTCGCGAGAATCCGTCGGCCATTCGGCGCATAACCGATTAACTGCTCTGGCCGCTTTGACTGCAAAGGGCGTATACATCCGTCCTCGAAAATCAGGTTCAGACAACGAACGGAATATATACAGTACCATTTAATATGCGCTTAAATATTAACACATTCACGACCGCTGACGTGAATTCACGTCCTTTTAAATTCTATTCCTGGTTATGAAAAAATTATGAAAACCTTTTTATTTTATACACTACATATTTAGAACGTTGATATTTCAAATCATGTTTTGTAATTTTTATCTTCGCCCTAACGATACAAATTTGCGATGTCCAGCTTCAGAATTTTATTGTTTTTGTCGGTTCAGAATAAATATCCATCGAAAAATAGAGAAACCTTGATTTGCTACCAGATTTCTTGTCATGGACGTCGAAAGTTCGTCGAAATAGCTCCAAGAGACAGAGCTCTTTTGTTTCTCGAAATCATCGTTCTCCGAGAAGTTGGTGGATGCGAGGCTTAGCGTTCCGCGAAAGCAAACTCGGACAAAGGAAGGGAACGTTGATTTGTGGCGAATGCGGCCCCTCTCACAGGATCGACCACCCGCGGACTTCAGGACGAATTTCGCGCAAAGTAGATCAGAGAGCAGAGCTTTTGAACTCTCGTCTCTGGCCGTTGCACGCAACCGTATACGGGTAGCACTATCCAGGTTCTATGGCGATTATGCGCCCCGCGGTAACTGACGAGAAATAATTCCCTTTGCCGTTCACTGACCTGTCCCTAATGCCATAACGAAATACACTAACTACTTTTCGGGTTAGCAGCGAAAGTATGTTTCGTTGGTGTAACAAAATGATTTCGGTGGGCCCAGGGATACGATTATTACAAGGAATTTTACATCCGAGACTTTGATTTCGAATGCTGCGAGTTAGGATGCAATAATGAGTTTAACTGAAGTTGGGTCGATCGGCTACTAGATACAGCAAACGATCTAGCAACAATTCGTATGATGTTTCGTTTTAATTTAAGGTTCGAAAATAATTAGCACACTTGTATGTTAAAGATTTGAAAATTCAAAGGCTTAAGTCTAAATTAATTACAGACAAACTAATATGTAATGCCAATGAATGTTCCCTTATTAAGAGTAATCTAGATAAAAGGGTTTGAGAATTTACTTCAGAAATAATTCAATACCTCTCATATCAAATGTACTTATAAGTAGATGTAATCGTCGAGGTATATTTATCAATAAATTTCTCTTTACTTTCAATCCCGGAATAATGAAATATTCGCTTATCGAAACATTTCAAAATAACCAAACAATATAATACGAACGTTGAAGCGAGTCTTGCATCGCATTTTGCCAGAGACTCCGCCTCGATTATCTGTAAAATCAACTTCAAATTATTATTCCTAGGCACATTTAAACACGTTTGTCGTTATTACCGATTGCCCGTGTTGTTCGTGTTGCGATATTTATGCGCGAAACTGAATTTCACTAACCGAGGAGAATTTCCGCGTCGTGCGTTTCAAAACGAAATAATCTCCGCCGCGGGTTTTGCAACATTCCGTGTAATTATACGACGCATCTCGTGGAAACATTATGCTCGGGCGGGGTGTTTAACCAGTGGGGAATTATATAAATAAAATCCTAATGCCTCAAATACGCTAAGAACCGGGGGAAAGGTAGAGTTTAGGTCAAAAAAGTTCGCCGAAGTTTGCGGAAAAGTTGCCGGGCGTAAAAGAAATCTCCAAATATAAAATGGTTTTCGGGAGCGGCGAACGAGAGTTAACTCGGACGAGAAACCGCGTAAACTGATTTTTCTCCATTCAGGATTGCTTCAAAAACTCTTAAAGAAAGGGGCGAAGTAATTCTGCGCGAATTTGCGCGATTCATTTCTGCTTTCGATCAGGGAAACAGCAAACACGCCACCAAAAAAAAAGAAAAGGCAGACCACACTGTCCTACCTTTCTTCTCGTATTTTCGACAGTTAAATCAATTTTCTTCGATGAAAAGTTTCTTCAATCGTCTCCGGTAAACGTCCGCGATCCTCAAGGACTCTCACCATTGTAAAATTTCTCCTCGAGTCGCTTAGCCGCTTCCTCGGCGAGAAGTTTATTAAATTATTACAGAACTTCGTGAATGCCGGCTCTCCCGCGAAGACGGTCCAACTTTTACCACCGCTAACTGAGGTCTGGGCATTCCTTGAATTAAAAGTAAAAGCACTCCCGCCGAGCGTCGAGACGCGCGGCCACCGTGTCCTCGGAACGTGCGACCTAATCGTTCCCCTTGAAAATCACCGACACGGAACACGTGTACCCTTTCACGGCTAATTCCTCCTTCGTTTCACGACACGCGAACTCTTTACGGCCTGCTGGAGTCTCTCGTTCCGCCCTACGACTTCTTTGTTTTTTAAATTATTCAAAATAGAGAATTTACTTTCGAATATATTTTATTTGTGTAATATATGTATTTTAGGCACTGTTACTGTGTTAGAGGATGATTGTGTTATTTTAAATAAACACAAGGCAACAGTTGAAACAACCAATTTCCATTTGTGAACAGCGTAATGTAATTTTCAAGTAATTCGTAATATAGTTCATGAATTTCCCCTGGACGGCAAGCGACGAGCAAGTATCTTACAATATCCCGAGAAATTCGACCACGGATAATTTCCACCTGGAAAGTGTAACGAAAGAGGATTGGAGAATAATTTTTTTACAGCTAGTGTGCGTTACGACATCGCAGGATGCGCCCCGGTCAGCCATTCAGAAACTCTAGAAAACGAGTAACTATACACAAGCCGTATCTTCTCCTCTTTTTCCCTTCGCCCGGGCCTTTCTTTTACCGTTTTTCCATTTTCGAAGCCCTTCCCCACCCACGGACTTTATGTTCTCCCACCGAGAAAAAAAAGCTCGGCTACCTTTCCGCCTCGCGCAGACTTTTAAGCCTTCCCGAGCCTCGGCACAGAACTGGTCGTTTCTAGCTGATAGCCGCCACGGATGGAACGTAATAAAAGTACGACTCGACGGCAGCGCTGAATGCAACTGCACGGCAAAAAGAAATTCCTTCCGGTCGTTTTAATTCGCGTAAGCGCGCTCCTCGGGTTTCCCGGCCCTCCTTTCGTTCCCTCGGTCCCTACCGCATTTACCTAGCCCGTTTTTACCTGGTCGACGTTTCGCGCTTCGAAAACCGTGACGCCGAGCGACTTGCGAGGGATATGTATCGTGTGGGATCCACTTCAACGGGCGATTAAGCGCACAAAAAACCGTGGAAAAAGTTCTTATAAATATGTGCGCTGGGTGACCTTGTTCCGTGGTTATGCGAGCTTCGCAGGAAGTGCTTCGAATGGCCGTGGCATTGATGCAAGGGAGGCTCGAATCGTGTTTGAAAATTGGATCACTATGTATCATTCATCGAGGGTTCTTTGGAAATTCATTCTTGGGGATGGATACACTTGACTCTTGAAGTGGACAGTGACATACAATAGGACGAGAAAGAATGAACGATGGTGTGGAAGGCACTTGATCGTCAAACCGAACAACAAATTTGATTAATTTGATTCACCCGTGTGCAAGCCTGTGAACGCCCTGACCTACAATTTCTCAATCTTTCAAATATTTCAGGTCTTACAATTTTTAGCTAGAAGTTTCCATCATTAGAAGCGAGAAAATTGGACGCGTTCTAAACGAATGCTTGGAAAGTTCAGCAACGAGACTGGCAGCTCTCATGGCTATACACCCTGTGTAACGAGTTCGTTTGTAACCGTCTCCGAGTTTCGAGATCTCGCTCTCCGTAGACAGGGCGTTATTATTACAAGTGTACCCCCTCGCGGGGCCACGGGAGGGGGCTGACACGAATTTTCCGGGAAGCGACAAAGCGCAGTGGCGGGGGTTCGTTATTTCGTTCGCGACTGCGAAGTTTAATTAACAAACTGGGCCAGAGGTCTGTGGCAAGACGTTTCTAACGGTTGAAGTCAAACGGACGTCCGGAAAACCGAAGCGGAGGAACGCGAGCTTCCGGTTTGTCGAGGAGGAATATTTATCCTCGGGTTCTTTTATGTTTTCCACTTTTATGCGCACATCATCGCTTCCTTTCTTTTAATTTGAAGTTCTGTATTTCAACTGGAAAGTACGCTTTGCGTTTTGGAGGTTGACTCGACGCCATCTTGATGATTATTTGGGGTTATCTCTCGCTTTTTATACAGAGTACCACGCTTTGTTTTTATTGCACAAATAAATTTCAAAGATAAAGTTCTTCCTGTCTCTCTATTACTTGTATTTAAAAAGCTAGGAGAAATGCCCTGGCCTTGTAATTGCCAGAAAAGTGGATTAGACTCTTGAGAATAACTAATTAAAACTAAAAAATGGTAGGTTAAATTCCTAAGGAGGATTCAACGTATTACTCTGATAAAAATTGTACTGTATCAAGCATCGTTACCATAGAAGCTAACTTCCGCCATAAATTTCGAAAATTTCCAGTTTCATCGACAAAGGTAAAATTTCAAAGCCCGCCTAGTAAACCGTAATACCTCTCACGAGAATGTTCATTAGTCCCGTTAAATGACTGAGGTCCTTCAACTCGGAGGACGTAAAACGCAGCCGGCGATGAACAATATAGAGATAATTATTGTATTGTTGCAAGAAATACGATGTTCACGGTTAGTTTCCTCGATGCACGGACAGACAAATGAAATAAAGGCGCGAGACTGACGTTCATAAACGGGGCATAATTCGCCATCCTTTTTGCTAATTTTCCAACTTCCGTTTGTTATTCGGGAACCGAAAGCATCACGGGTTGTTCCACGACGCGAACAAAGAAAGACTGCCGGGGATTATAGGCGTGCGAAATTTCAAGTTTGTTTGTAGACACATGAAAGGTAACGAAATTTAGAAACCCTCCCCCATCGCGAGCGCTTGCTTCGTTACCTTCGTTACTTCCCCCCGACTACGACTCTCCAACTCGAACAGAAGTTCTTGCAGCAGAAACGCAGACGTACGCGAACGTTTGAAACGAAGTTTGATAATACGACCCCTTTCTTTGGAAAGATTCTCGGAGCACAGTTTCCAATGATTGGAATAACTGCTCGATTGCGAACATTTATTTACTGCGGTCATAGCTCTGGAAAGCTTTATAATTTTCTAAGCGTTGCACTGTTATTTCCAATTCTATCTCAAAACCTTTGAAACTAGCAGAATATTTCATTCGATGAACACTATTCTTCGCTACATTTATTCATCAAATCTAACTAAAACGAGGTATATATTTACAGTGCAACCCAATATATCAATTTCAATAAACGTTCCACGGTATCAACGATAATTTCGTAGAATTTCTATTCTCTCCAGGACAGCGGAGAAATCGATACCGAAATTCCGTATCCATAACGAAGTTTTCTCTCGTCGATAGAACGCGCGAACAAGGTAATAGGATGCAAATGGAAATAACGGGCCAACAGAAGCATCAAACGTGCAGAAACTATCGACGCAGGCTTTTTCGCGGGATTAGCGGACCGGAGACGGCGGGTTCGATGCCGAGCGACACGTATATTTATCGACAAAAACAGGAGAATCGTGGCGCAACTTGCTCGAGTTAATTAAGCGACGTTCGTATGCGGAGAGCGTGCAAGTTCCTTGGACAATGTCGAAGACGCATTGAAACTCCTGTGGGATCGTGATGTAGCGTCTCCATGCGCGGGGATTCCTGGGCTTGTGCGGGTGGATTCGCAGCCGTACGTATAAGCGCGAGCCCATTATTCCTCGCGGGCCACTCCATATTGAATTAGGTCGCGTTCGTCGCCGGAAATTATATTCGACGACAGCTTCCGTGTAATCAGTGAGCTGGGAGAACTGCGAACGAAGCGAGATTAACATCCTGGCGTGACCATTAGTCGCGCCAATCGACGAAACTCTCCAATTTCAATTTCTTGTTTCCTTTTTTTTCCGATCAATTGTGAGCCCGAGCCTTCGCGAATATGCGTTTCAACTGACTGTTTCTGTTTTTTGGTGAGCTATTCACGTGGCCTCTCTGGAAAGAATTCATTGCAATAGGAATGTTAACACTTTCAGTGCCAGACATGCTCACAAAAATATTTATAAAGCTGAAATTTTCATTTTAACTCGATCAAAATTCATGATCTTCAGAATGAATTTTTTTAAGTCCTTAATGAGAATTTCTGTCAACCATATATGGGACGAACAATGAATCTGTACGTGTCTGCTTTGCTTTGCTCTATTTACTAATGGCATAACCACCACATATCTACGCTAACTTTTGATTATTAGCCTTGATTAGTACCTGCAGACACCCTCGGTACTCACGCATCTCACGTTTATCGAAAATTCGTCGGCGCCTCTCAATTTCTAGCTTTCTTAAGAAATGAAACAAGTTCGAAAGCAGTTGCCGTCGGACTGATTGCAGTTCCCACCCGTGGAAAATGGGTGATAAGAGGGTGAAGAGGGGGTGTGACGCCGATGTCGAAGCACGTTGCGATCCGGAGAAAGTTGGCCCGTCTCATTGACGTCGACAGAGTTCCCGGCGGGCTTTTCTTCCTGAAAGTGTTCCCCCTTCAGCTTCCTTTCGCAGACCGTCGACAGGAAGGACTCTCGGTGGCCAGTCGTACCTTACCTCGTTATAAGCTTCCCCGATAACGTCCCGCGGGACGTGTTCGACCCCTCCGCCCTCTTCCTTTTTCCGGTTGCCATTTTTATCGTATATTTTCAGAGTCCTCGATTCGGATGTTTTGACAGACTATCCGTACACCAACCCACTCGGTTGATTTTTATTGGCTCCCCGCCTCGATAGGTGCAGAACAAACATTTTAAAGAGAGAAATTTCTTCCATCGACAACGAATGTTATTCCTTTCGGTCCACCACCGGACGTCGCTCCACCAGACGACTTCAATAATGGAACGTGACCAGCAGGAAACATCGAGAAACTTGTAATACAATTCGTGGTTTATGGACGTTCATAGTCTTTCTTCTTGTAATAGCTTTTTATTCTTATCGTCGATTTTTGTATTATTTTATTGGAAGTGTAGGACAACCGATCTCAGTTGAGTGGTATCGAGGTTTCGAGGTTCTCAGCCGACCAAATGTAGTCTTAAGTCAAAGCAGCTATTTGCGGAATCTTAAAAGCGTATATTTAATGAATTTATATTTATACTTCATTAAAATTAAAATTCTGTCCTTTTCTATGCTTTCTTAGTAATAATCTTTCAAGCTTCTATTCTCCTTTTTAGTGAATCCAGTCAAAGAGGAACCCGAAGACCAACGCCTGCACCGATCTATACTACACAAAACCCATCAAAGGCCAAAATAACAAGGGATCTAAAGCCTATTCAAATATTTTCTTTGCAGTCAAAATAATTATCGAAAGGGGGATCGACTGTGTTCATGGAAAAGGGAACATCAGCAAGGCGAGAAACATTTTCATGGACAAACTATTTCGAAGAAAGGAGCTTTGTAGATCTCGGAGGAAGAGGCGCTGGCTGGGTGAACACGAAGATCGCCGGTAACTACTTCCGACTTCTTTGAAACGTGTCCTTCACTCGTTAGCCATTCGAGTCGGACAGCCTTTTCTTCCCGGCTGCCGGTTGCACACAGTTCGTTAGGCAATTCCTATTTTGTCCCGTGTCCAATTTTCGCCCGTGAATTTTCGGCGCCATTAAATTTCCCGGGAAAAAATTTCGGATCCGCAATCTTCCGTTTCGTTAGTCCCGCGATGGTTGAAATTTATTTGGCAGAAAGGAAGCACGTTCGCCAATGCCACGGTAACGATGGCTGAACGAATGTCGAAGTCGACGAGATGGTAACAGCCGATGCTTTTGCAATCGATCGTGCGCTTTGAATCTCTCGATTCGAAAAATCTAGAGGCTATTCTTTTTGAAAAGTAAAATTGGAGTATTTAAGCCTTTCAGATCTGGCGTCCATAATTGAGGACACAAAATTTTGTCGAGAACTCACGTTACCGACACTATCGTTTAGAGCGAATGTCCCACCAGTTTTGCTCGAAAACTACACTATTAAGATTGTCTTTTTTTATTTTTTCCACGCTAAATTTAGCCCATGTTAACTCGAAAAATTAAATTACATTAGTACGAGAAAAAAAATAATTTAGGTCTGAAAGGGTTGGAAGTGAGGCCTTCCAACATTTTTCTACTAGCTCATTCGTTGGAGAAATTGTCGTTTTAGACAATACCTTCTGTTATCTTGATCCTCAGGTTATCTTGAGTGAACTGGAATTAAATTGTACTCTACACCCTCCCTCCTGCATCCCTCTTACAATTCCAACATAATAAATCATGACCCGAAATTTGAATTTCATGATAATCTGTTAAGGACACTCCTCCCTGAGAATGATCCATTTCGCCAGCCTGCAGACGAGAACCCAGGCTCGAATCGATAATGGGGGTTTCTTTGGAGCCCCGAGGGGGTGTCGTCGCGAACATCGCGACGTCTCTGAATGCGTCTCGGGGACGGTATTAGAAAGTTGGCGGGATCGAGGCGAGTTCTGGCAGAAGGAAAGTTTCGGCTCGCGCGAAAAGTCGAGCGCCCGACAAGCTGCATTGTTATCGACTAGTTTCCCCGCGGTGCACACGCGACTCGAAACTTCGCCGATATTTCACGGTCCTCTCGACGTCGACAATGGACGAGCTATGGCCGAAACGTTCCGGGAGATGCCTTTTTTCAATTACCGCCGCCTCCTGGTCCGCGGTGGCATGTCACGCTGGCTTCACGAGAATTCCGCGTAAACAACAGCCGTTGCGCGAATCGATCTCGTCATTCGCGATCCGAAAGGTATGGGAAGTTTGGCCACGATTGTCTCGTGTTTTTCATCCCAATTAAGGCTTGAAGGAAACATGTCGAGCATTCGATTATTAGCAATGCGTTTGCTGAACTTTTCAAGGAGGGGTGTTAAAATAGGATTCTAAATAACGATTCACCTGTATAAACGTCAAGTAAACTGCTCCTCATCTATTATACAAATGGAATTCTCCCATCCTTCCATCATCGATTCCTACACAAAACCCCAATTTGACTTTCATTTTCAATTCAACCTATCCTATAACCCAGCGAATATCTAACGCGGAATCCTTCCTAAAACGACTTTTGCTCAGTTCTTCGAGACAAATGCTTCGCCGCGCAACTGGCGAGGCACGTATCGTTTCTCCATCTCCTACCCCACCTCCACCTCCCTCTTCATGCGATTCATAAATTCACGATTGTTTCACAAGTATGCGGGGAATTCGGCGATGACGGGAAGCCTCGCGGCGCCGCGGTTTCGCATTTCTTCAGGGACGAGCAGGAAAGTTGCAAAGCTATGTGGGCGATGAAAAGGCTTCGCGCGATTCCGAAAATGTTTCGCGCTTCCGCGAACTTGCGACTGCTGGCGCGTGTTTGTTCGAGCACGCGGCACGCTTTGGTGAAATTTGTTGCGCGGGAAGTTTGACGAGCGGCGGGGTAACGAGTTTGACGTCGATGTTCATAGTGGAATTGTTAATTAAACTTGTTTTGGTATTTCGATCGAGTTAAGGCGAGCCGAGGTTCCTTTCGCGATACGGTGTCGTTTATTTGCTTCTGAGTCCATTAGCAGTTCGGAGCTGTCTTTGATGAATTATGATTGTACGGGTGTAAAATGTATTAGGAAAGATTGTAGCAAAAAGTAGAAAATAGGAATGTAAAAGCTACTAAACGCAATGAGTTCGAGGTTCAATTATGTATAATGTAAAAGACATTAATTGTAAAGGTGTTAAACATTGTAGTTATTTAGCACTTTCAAATGCGATCAAAAGTCTTTGGAAATTGTTACTGTTAAGCGAGAAGATGAGGAATATTTTGATAAAACAATAACAGTCCAGGCATTCCTAACAGCTGCAGTGTTTGAAGTAGCCCCTAACCTATGCACTTCTCATCACTCATAAGATTAAGTGGCGCATGACGTGTAGATCAGACGTACGCCATGGATTGATGTATGGCGAACTCACGCGAACATTGTGTACTTACATCTTGACCTACATCCACGGTCGTGCAGGGATATTCCGAAGGAAAAGTTGCGTCGTAGTTTCAGCATCGAATTAGTTTGAGAACTCGAATCCGATCATCTCGTTAAACTTTTATAGTATAGTTTTGAACTGGAATTAGGTGAACTTTCTTGGATTCTCGAACACTGGGAAATTGCACTTCGATCGTTGAAAGATCTTAAATTACTGAAATCGAAAAGAGATATTTAAAACGTAAATTTACTTCTCTCTATCCAGTTTTCAATATCAATTAGAAAATAATAATTGTAGGGAGCTATCCAAAATGTTTTTGCCAACTTTAATTCCTGTAAGTTTTCCGGGATCGTGCCAACTGACAGTCTGTAAAAATGGCGACAACAGGTTATTCGATCATTTGAAACGGTTGTCAGTAAATAAAGATCAAAGCTCCTTGCGTCCGTCAACAGAGGATTGGCGAGCAGTAGGCAAATGCTTGAAAACCGTTTTCACGTTCGATAAAACGAAACCACGGATTGCCCGGACCTCCCTCCCCAGAACAATCGATTCCGTTCGATGAACAAGCAATCGCAATATATGGACGAGACGTATAAACGCGAGAAATGGCTAGTAATTCGACGCTCGCCTAGAGTTTCATTTCGAGGAATTCAATAATCGCATACATCCCAATAACTGCGAACTGTTCCATTTCACAAACGCCTCGCAGCTACCGATCATTGCCGGTGCCTATGTTTTATATATTATATCACTTGTAAAAACCCCATCACGTTAGTCGTCATTTACTCCGTATCTCGATGCCATACGACTGACGTTTAAAACATCGGAGACTTTCACAGTTTGAGTTCCTACAATTTGTACAATTTCACGCACCGGCGATTCCGTGAGGGAGTGTTTGCACGGATAAATCGGTATGGTCTATTGCAAGTGTGGGAGTATGTAAAGCCCATTACGAGTTAGAATGGCTCTTTAAAGTGACTCCTTTTTAGGGATTGTTCTTGAATTGTTCTCGCATTATTCTCGAAACATTCTTTCTCTGATATCTCGTGCTTTTAAATTATAAAATCTAGTTCTATATGATTCCAACAAACATCTTCAAAATATAATTGGAGTCATTATTCTGAATCGACAATTGGTGTAGAAATAAAGGTGTTTCTCCGCGCAGTTAAAGTCCTATCAGCGGACGTCAACTACGGACACGTGTTTCGGCTACGTTTATGAGTTAATTGCAAGGAAGGCCTTTTGCAGCAATAAATTATATTAGGGTAGAGATGGAACAGAGTTGATACTGTCTGAGGCTTCAGCGAGCCGTGTCCTTTCGGAAGAGGGTTCTGACAGGTTGCCAGCATTGCAGGTAGCTTCATCCCAGCCATGAAGTGACACTGATACCGGTATCCGCAGGGTTATTAACAGTTCGCTTGAAACGTAATGCAACGTGGTCAAAACGATCACTGCGGAACTTACACAAAGCATTAAAAAGCTTCAAGAAGACCCTATGATAAACGATACAATCCGGAATCCGGTGGCTCTAAATACGAAGATAGATTTAAAAAGTAGAATTGAATTTTTTCGTGGAAATTCGTGAAGCGGACAACTAAAAGTGTCCTCAGGGGTTTCGAGCGCCGTTCAAACGAATCCCAGATACACTAGTAAAAGCTTTTAATTAAAATAACTTCGATCGAGCTTTGACGTTCCAAAGACCAACACATCGGCAGACTTTTATATTTTTCCAGTGGCTTTCGCGAAATGTTTGTCTTACGCTTCAAACGAAAACTTGGGAGGAATCACCAATCGGATGCTGCGGAACACCGTATTTGGAGTCTAAATAAGAAACACGAATCGGAATTGTCGCGCGCACGTATCGCGCCGCGAATCTGAGCGGATCTCCGAATCCAATTATTTGCGTGTCAACGGCACTGGGAGTCATACTCTTGCTTCGTGTAATTGTGCCTGCGCCAGGGGTGCACAAAATGGAGTTAAAGACAAGCTCGAAAATGTAAGGATGTTGGTACTTCGATTTCTTATTTTATATATTCGTTACATACAAAGTATGTGCAAAATACAAATGATATATTTAAGTCATCTTTATGGACAGTCAAGAAGAATTTCTGTGTGATATCTTTTATATTGTGCTACTTTTGTAAGTAGTTACTTTAAATCCTCCTCTCCACTATATCTATTGAAGAAAGTTTTAATTAAATGATTGGTTTGATGTTTCCAAATAAATTTCTCATTATAAAAATATATATGTGTACCATTTATTCATGTACATATTTCTAACGAAACATTTATTTGGAAACATCGAATATATTAATAAATTTCTATACTTTCCTCCATAAATGAAAATTCTATTTACCCACCATATAATTTTACCTGACATTAATTTCTTGATCATTACAAACACTAGCGAGCCCAAACAATAAATTCTCGTCCAAACAATGTTATTAACCATACCCTCAGAGCAAACATTTTCACTTCGAAGACTACATTTTGTCCAAACGTACCCTCCAATTTTCCCCAATAGAATATAAAGTTGCGCGCCACTGACGCAAGTAGATGCTCGCAAGCGTGCAAGCTGCAGAAATAGTTGGTGCGCAAGGTATACGCAGACAGCGCGAGCTAGGGAGCTCCGTTTCATCCTTTCAAAGGTGTTACTTGCCTGGCACGGCTTGTATCGAACGTTTCCCCAAGTATAAATTAAGGTTCAGCCGGCACAGCGAACTAATTAACTGGAAATCAAATGTCGCGTTCCAGCGCTATCTTACTGGTTGTAGCGAGAGCTCGGTAGCGCAAGAAGATTTCACCCCCCGGTGTTTCCATTAACCGGGATGGTAAGAATCGAAGCGCGTCGAAGTTCTGCGACTAATTGTAAGCATTGGTAATGCCGGAAGCGGAAACTTGAAATCATTAAACCGGGTTGTTTCTGGTAAACCGATCCCACAGTCGCGCTCGATGCGGGAACGATCCGTAAAATGATCACCGTTGCAGAGAGAACGCGAACTCGAACGCTGATGGGATCGATGGAAACGCGGCTCAGAAAATTGTGCCACTAATGGGGAATTGTTAGCACCCTCTCCCGCATTTGTAAACATAATCCACGAGTCTCCGCGAGCGTTTGTCCCTACGAACAGAACTAATCGTGTCCCAACGTAAATGTTTGCACTTGAAGTTGCAAAGCTTGGATTCAAAAATGCGCTGCACAAAGAGTGCATTTGGAGAGTAGGAAGGAAACAGGAAATCCAATCGCACGGAACAACGCAAGATTTCCTTCCGAGCTTCGCCATTGGACAACGATCATCGCGCTTGACAGCAATTACGGAGCTGTCAGTTGGGATCGTTTCGCGTGTTCCTGGAAACAGGAAGCAGAACGAATTATCAATGCATAGCACGCGAAAGCTCATCGATGCAGATAGCGTTCACCCCCGGAGGAAAGCGTTTATTTCGCAGCTACGTCACTTATTGGTAAACACGAACGAAGCTAAAGGGTCGGTTAATTCGACGCGACGACGGCCATTTCCCGTGGCAACAGAGATTGCTGTAATTATCCTTTTACGAGCAGTCTGCAATTTCGAAGCCTTCCCAAGGAACGGTAGCGGTTTTTGTACGGTGGATGCTTCTAGGGTGAGGAACTCCACGGAAGGAAGGAAGGAAGAAAGAAAAAAGGGAAAAACTGAGGGAAACGACCGGGGGAAAGTTGCAGCAGCGAAACACCGCTGGTACCTCTTTTATCTTTGATTGTAAAGCCAGATATCTGATTTTCTGGCCAAATAGAAGCGTTTTCTGTATCGATAACCCCATCCATCGTTACTTTCCGAAAGGATTCCGCGAAGAGATTCTTGATTCGTTAAACGATCTGTCTACGTTTAGGACAAAATCATTCACGACTCGAGATTGGAAGTATTTTAAATTTAAAGTGAATGTATCGTGGCGAAATTAGTGCGAAAGTTCGAACCGAAGTCTTATGTAGTCCATTTTCTTGGTGGTTTCTTGAAGTTTTAAGACTTGGAACATCGTGCTGAAAGGATTATGGTGAACTTGGAAAAGTTAGCTGCCTTATAAGACTGCGAACTCAACTCTTCATACACTCTAATTGCATGGCGAACTTCAAAGACTCTGCATAGTTTGGAGATGAAATTAATCGGGTTCTCGTTATACTTTTGTTAAGTGTCGAGTCTTCAAACATTTTCTTGAATGGACTATAATGAATTTCGAAGAATTGAAGACCGCACGTCAAACTTTAAAAAGTTCTTTCTTGAAATAATATGAGCTGTTCATTGCACAAATCGATTAACTTCATAAAACAAAAAGTTGAGAAATGCGACGAAATAATGTAGATTGTTTTTTAAAATTCCCATTATGATATGAATTGAAATAAATATTGAAAAAAGTTCTTTCTCTTCCAGGAAAGTTATTGTAAATATAAAAAGTTATGACTATACCAAGTGCTTTGACACATAAATTTAAGATTTTTCAAAAAGTGGAGTTAATCGATTTGTACAATGAACGGATCATATGAAACTTCGCATACAAAATAAATGACTTCCTAGTGCATGTACCAAAATAAAATCAATCTCTGTAGGGAATGAAATCCACAGACCCCTGACAACTTCAACTTCGATTTCAGATGTTCCAGTGCTGACGATACTTGCACCTCCCAAAATATTAATGGATCACGGTGTTTTCGACCTCCAAAGGTGAAAACCCCCTAGAGAATTCTAAACGACCGAGCGATGAATGGCGATCGTGTAACAGAAAGGTGAAAAATGTTGACGTTGAACAAAAATGGCACTGAAAGCATAGTGGTTCTTTTGATTCGTAGAATTAGCTGAAGTGGTTCTCGCAGCGGCTACGACCCTGTTGTTTCGCAGTGCACTCAATTGAATTTCTCGTCGTTGTGAGGGACAGTAATTTCCTTCATTGTCGTTTAAAGTTGAAAAGTGGCCTGGCACTCGAAAACTGGCTGCATTTTACACCTGAAAGCGCTAAAATGCGGAACGATTTGCAAATAATGCCCGGCGAGTTATTGCGTCTATCTGATTGGCCAATTCGCATGATAAATTAGATGCGTTAAAAGATTTGTCGGTAACCCCCGTGTTCGCCAACCGTTTACATAACAAATATTACTGTTAAATGCCGCTAAATATGGAAACATTTACTGAACGCAGCGTTCGGTCGATTTATTAAGGGAAAATATCGCTCAATCCGTTGACACTGACTTGCTAATTTTCGTACTCAATTTTGGGAACGTTCGGTCGAGTCGGATCAAATATTTTTCATTTTTAAACTAACAACGTACGATAAACGTGTTAATCATGACCGATTTGCTGGAATATTTCCAAATATTCGCAATTATTGTCACTGCAAAGGTGAGAGCAATAAATCGAGACACATTTAGGTGTATCCAGACGTATTTAAATATTGATCACGCTCGACAAGGAAATTTTTTCTTCTGTATTCGTTCATTAAATAAACATTCACCTATCAAATTAAAAAAAAAATTCATTCGAGTATTTTTCTCCAAGCGACATTATCGTCAGGATTTGTTTACCCTGTCCTGCGACTCATTTCTCTGTACCCGTATCTGATATATTTATTATCAACGTAACTGAAAAGATTTATAGCGCGTGCACGATGATTTATAACGTTACAATGTTTGTTCGACCGATACGGTTTTGTTTGCTCCGACCGAGAAGTTTACATGATAAAACAACGAAGTTCGCGTGACACGACGGGACAACAAAGTTCTTGCAACGCGAGCATGCTTGTATAATATTCGTATAACGACGTAAGTGCTTGTAATTTCACGTGGAATTCGTTAGACTGACAAATATTGCTCCAGTTTCCAGAGCACAAGTTGACGTCTCTCATTTACATGATTTCGGAGACCGAGAACATTTATGGTGCAGCATTTGCCTTGTAATACAGGATGTTTCGGTTTAATCGATCCTCGTAAAGGTAAGAAAAATGATTAACGAGAAGTTTTTCAAATAACACTACATATTTTGAGGTAAATTTAGTTTCGCGATGAATAATTTTCTTTTCGAAGAGAATTTCTTGCCTTGAATTGATTGAAAAAGAATAATCATGTCTGCCCATTTAGGTATTAATATTTCATTGTTTTCAAACATCAAAGCAAACGAAACAAAAGTCCCTCGGAGTTGCTCTGGGAAGATAATTGAATCTTCGACGACGCTGTGAACACCAATGGAAAATCCTGCGATTGTTCAACCGTTCGTGATACAGGCAAAACCAAAGAGAAGGCGCGAAATAGAGGGCAGGGAAGCATAACGATCTCATCGTAATGCAGTTTTCTATTCTCCGCAAAAAGCAGGCGTCGTCTCGACTCGTCGACCGACCGAGTTGGGAAACGAGGGAACGGTTAAATACATTCGTTTCCCTTCCATCATCTATTTCTCGTTACCGCAAATTAGGGGGTAAGGGGACGGTGAGACGGAACAATATCGAACGGAGAACGAATTTTCATCCTGGGAAACCGGGTCCCTCGTAAAGTCCTTTTATAGAGATCCGTGAAAATCTCGTAGGCAACGTCGAAATATCTTTTTTCCTCCCAACTTCGACGACCGTAAAACCTTATGACCAAGTTTCTTTTCGCATAATTCCATTATTAAAGGGCTAGTCTAGCCTGGAGAGCGCAAATGTAGGTTTTTTTTACGTGTTGCTTTTCGAAACGGGACTTTGGAGGTAAAACTACTACGACAAATGTTAAATTATTTAATTTTCAATCATTTTTACACCAAATTTTAACAACGTACAAATTTTCACGAGTTTCAGCTTGGCAACCTTAAAAGGCTCTTTTATTAACGTGACGTGCAAAAGTCCCTTTTGTTAATACGACACACAAAAGTCTCTTTTATTAAGGTTAGATGAAACGGATTGAATGTTCTCTCGCTTTTGACAATAATTTTCTGCAATCCGCGTAACTCGTGCCGGCTCGCGTGGCGTATTTTTTAATGCAGCACGCTGGTCGGATCGGATTGAAATATTTCAATAAAAATGTCGAAGTTAATGGTTTTTCAAAAACAGTCGAGCCGGGCAATAACACGCGACAGCGATAAATTTCAATATGATTTTGACGCCACCGATGGAAATTCATATTTAACGATGGACCTACTGTCCACGAAACTCAACTAGTTTATAGAGGATTTTGGTTATAAAAATATAAAATTTCAAACGCTGCGTTTGTAGTTTTTTATTCGAGAAAAATTGACAACTGGACAGAATTAAAAAAACCTTTACTCGCCCGTATTGCAACGGACAAGAGATCATAATTCTCAAAGAGGATTTAACGCTGATAAAAGCACTAATTTAAATAGTTCAAAGAATAGATGCATAAAGGATTGTTTAAGTTCACGTTAATTAGTTCTCTCTGTTCCTGATGGCTGTTACGCTCACCGTGCTGAAACATTCATGATATCCGGGTATTTAAATAATTTAGGACGAAAGTGGGTATTAATTTAAACGCTTCCTTTTATCGATCCTCTCCATCTTCACAGGAAATTAGAAGCTAACTGGATTTTAATTAGTATTAATTCCGAGGGCTGGCGACGTAGGTCGAGATGATAAGAATTTTTACGTTAAATCACGCCACAGGTAAACGTAATAAAAGTTAATTAACCTTCAATGTTTTATTTTCAACTCGCAGAATTGTAATCTCCTAAACGTTTACTTCTTTGTGTTTTTTAATTTAGAAAAATTTTTTCATTTTCAGAAATAATTCATTTTGAACCAGACGAAAATTGTCGGATTAACCAGCATCTAGTACGTCATTGTTCAAAAAATAAGTTAAATTCGCATCGCGGTTGAATGTTCCATTTCAATTTTGTATTCGAAATTCTGCCAACAGAGTCTGTTGCGTGGATGAAATCTGAATCGCAGAGGATCGATTAAAGCCTTCTACCGTGCACCCGTGAATCAAGGGATTAAGACATAATTCCGCGCTGCAGTTCCCTGGTAATGCAGTAATTTATTGATCGGTCTTGAAATGTATGTTTTACGAGAATCACGCTGCCGGCGTGAAAGCGATAAAATTCCACCGAAAGACCAGCGCTATCCGAACACACGCTAAGGTTAGTGTTTCTCCTGGCGACGATGACGCGGGGAACGAGTAATTCCTCGAATCTTGTCGGGGCCGTCGCGAAATCGAAAAACGTGGCAACGAATCAATCCTTCCGAACAATCGTAAACGAAAAGTAGGTGGGTGTCATAAAATTTTTATGAACTTCGTGCTATCATATCACCGCTGTGATTCGTCTTGGGGAGTTTGCAGACGTGCGCGAGCAATGACGTGCTGGGTTCCATCAACGTTTACGTCGCTAATCACTTGACACCATCCCACGGAATTTCTTTCCTTTGGATTAGAAAATAGTTGGAATCGGCAAATCTTTTATTTATTCGGAACTTGTACACCCCGCCACTGAATTCAGCCGTCGGATCAATTGATTTTCGCGAAACACAGGGTTGCAAACAAGATATTTTTCCGATAGTTTGCCGAATGCTAATAAAGTGTTTTAAAATATATGCAACTATTTAACGAGCTTTCCAGGTCACTGTATCAAAGCGCGTGAAAATTGACACGCGTCCAGAGGTAGTCCGGACGTTTAAAAGCGATTTAGATGCAGTTTGCGGTTTGGAAACCGCGGCGAGCTAATCACGTAACCCGTTTAGGCGTTAAAAACATCGACCTGATCAAAAGCGGAATAATGAGATTCGGTCGTTCTGCCTGGATCCGCGTGATTCATTCGTTCAAGCTCGTAATTTCGCTCGTAGAGACATTAATTAACGCAATTGAGTAATCGAGCCGCGACCTTCGGATTGCCGATCACTTGATTCGCACCTCTGGGTGTGGATCGATGTTTAGCGTTTCGCAATGTAATGTCTATCGAAATTAAGGCGATATTATAGCAAGCCTTAGATTTTTAATCTGATTAAATTTAAACACCAATAAAAACGCTTGTTTTATTAATTTTGAAATTTATTATACCTCTAACGAGTGAAATTAACGATTTGCTCACCTGCTGTGTGTCTAGAAATAAAGTGAAATGGACGTGCACCACTTTCATGTTTTCCCCAATAGCTCTGAAGGGGCTAAGCCAATATAGTAGAAAGAATCGACAGCCGATTGGAAAGTTTGTGAAAAACGTACAAAGGCATCGTTGCTCCGCTCCAATTGCCCTTCTACTTCATAGGTTTGATTATCAAAATAGCAATATAGGACTTTTCGACCCCCATCGGAGCAGCTTTGAGAGCCGATTGCATCGAGAGACGTGTACGATGTACACGAAAGGGAAACGCTGATCCATCGGTGTTTAAAGATCAAAGTGTACTCGAGACTCGATCGCTGTGACTTCATATCGCAAAGGGAAATCAATCGCCTTTCTTTCAGGGATTGCATGATTAAACAAAGCGCCCGACGCGCAGACGGGCTCTCGAGCTACGATCAATCGCTATTCATTAACTTTGCTCGTTTCTGTCGTTGGGAGAGGTGTGGATTATTCGATTCAGGAGAGTGAGAAGTCATTCAATATCCTTCGATTCGAACGTAAATGTTTTCATACTTCGTCGACTGAACTAGTGTTCAGACCTGAATGAATATTATTGTAATAATGGTACGTTGGTACTAGATAGACAGATGGATAGTTTACTCCTTGTAACTGTTACATAAGAAAGAACTTTTGCTTAGATTGCATCTTCTACGAAATTTACCATTAACGAATTCTTTGCTTCCCTTAATTATTTCTGTCGAACTGTAAATTATTCTATACTGGTAATTTTAAACAATTTCAGTACGAAATAAACGATTGAATTTTTCTTGAATATTTCTATAAATATTTTTCAAAATAACCAAACAAAACGATACGATTTATCAATTAAAATGATTCTATATCTTAGCAGAGAATACAATATCTTATGCCAAATACTGTACACCCATTTAAACATAGATTGGTAGAAGGCTAACTCCAAGAGTTCACGATGGGGAATTAACCGAGAAGAACGAACAATGTTCAGACTCCTCCACAATAATCGCAGGCTCACATCTCTCTTCCAGTCCATTACAGCTTCCCTACTGGATTATTCTGAAAACAAGAGTTCCCTCTTTTTCAAACCCTCGGAAGGTAAATTTCGCACACTTGATACAATTGAACGTACAATTGAACCCTCCCGAAGTCGTATCATGTTTGCATTCATCGAAAGGTTGCAAATAATTAAAATAAAAAAAAAAAAAAAAACTCGCGAAGATTATTGTATTCGTCGGCGCCTGAAGAAAATTTCCAAACACAAGCAAGACAATAAAATTCTACCAGACAGCTTCGTAATTTTGTGATCCTCCAAGGACCTTTCAATTATCTCCGCGGGGAATTATTCCGTAGGGCTTCTTCATGCCGCCGAGGCAATAGCTGCTGGCATTTCAGCTGCAATCGACGCCACCGCAGATATATTTGAAAATTGATTTTTCTTTCTGGCATGCGACTGGAAGTCGGAGAAAAACGGCGCATCAAAGTGGCACTCGAGAAGTGGATCGTCCAGGCCCTCCCACCTAGTCAATTACCCGCTCCTGGGCCGCGGAGAAAGGGAAAACGGGGTCGAGGAAGAAGGGACTCCTCTCGAGAGAAAAGCGAAAAAAACGGTACGACGAGAGGAGCCAGGAAATTTGCTAGGCGCCTCTTGCGACCGGAATATCGCGGCGTCAGCGGCTAGCTTATAAAAGGTGCCTCGTGTGGCCTTCAAAGCTTCTCGGCGTCCTAGATGCTACCCCTGCTGACTGCACGTACCCTCTGATTTGGTTTGTTCGAGAGGTCGTTGGGTTTCGTTATGGGTAACTGAAATAAATGGAAGAGAGGCGCGTGACGAGTGGTAGCCTAAGCTATAGAAGCCTCCTTTCGTGTACAATTTTATCTACCACTCGTATTTCATGTGTAAACACTGTCTCTTGGGATCACTTGGTCAAACATTTCTCAAATCGTTTTTATTTGTGGTTCCCTTTGAGAGGAAGAAATTGTCAACAACCTCTTGGTACATGATTCATACATGAACAGAAATACTCGAAGCGATCGAGATCTTTCAAAACCTCTAAAAGTCATTATCCACATTCCTCGATTCCGAGAAGTCCTTCAGACGGATCATACTTTAGATAGAAAGGACGCATGATTCGATAAATATTGAAGTATCTTTGCAGCGCCTCGTTCCACTCGCAACCCCAGCTCATATTTTTGAGCGCTATCGTACACAGCCCAATGCTTTTCCGTGAAATCACACAACTTCAGGGGTTGGATTGTTCGCTAACTCTCAAACGGGAGGAAAACTTTCAAGCGATACAGTTTCGCGAGATGCCTCATATGTACACCGAGAGTCACAAGTATGCGCGAGTATACGAAGTATCTTCGAACCGATTTGCGAGCAGAACAACTCGGTTTTGCGGGATTTCCCAGACAGTCCGGCATTCGGCGAATTTGCAATAATGCCTTTCGTTGTCTGGCCGGGTGCCGTTTATGCGGATGCGTGTGTGTCACGTTTAGTCGCCGTACGGGGTGAATCGCATGACGCGACAACCCCTATTATTTTTCTACAGCTTTCGATATAATAATATTAGATTCGTTGGAACTTTAAATATAGCTCGAGGTTACCTCGTCCTTTTATTAACGTGTACTATTTCTAGTGGACCACCCTTTACAGACGTTTATGCGTTTCCATGCCCACTCGTAACGCTTGGGAAAGTCCGTTGGCAGCGGGTTCGGTCGGATAGATATATAGCTGCGCATATCTTTTAAGGTATTTCGCGAAAAATCTCCAACAGTCGAAGTTTCCCGGGAGACGCTGGAGATTTTCGTGCGATCCGTAGAGACATCGGCGTCGCGACGAACGCCACGCATTTCTCTACACGATATATGTATATTCGCAGGAGGAATTTCTCCAGAAACTGTTGCAGACTCCACGGGAGCTGTTTCTCCGCAGGGAAAAGGAACCGTGCAAAGTGAAGAATTATTGCTTTTTTATCTCTTGGCCACGGTCCACAGTGGTCACGTCTACAGTGACCATGGTTCTTGTATCATATTGATAGCTATAGTCACTCGTGAAATTCATAATTTAAAACGCTCTATAAATAATGATCTCTCCTTTTTTCTAACTATATAAGAAAATCATGCTGAATTTATGTTTGGTTATAAAAATCAATCTCTCTTCAATGATGTATAAACTCACTAAAAGTACAATAAGTGCAGTTTGAATTCTATTTTTATTTTATAATCGTGTGCCTTAGAGCCTCTTTCGATGCGTGCCATCGAGCAACGTCAAAGGACGAAGCTTGTAAATGGCGAAACAATTTTCGGTCGGCGAAGAAATTAAAATATGCCGCGATCTTTTCCCACGTGTGCTCTAGCGTTTGCACTTCCGCCAATTTACCGCGGCAAAACACGTTTGGAGTAACCATTGCCGAAACAGGAACACCTGCGAGCGCATGTGTTCGCGCACCTGTGAGTTTCGGTATGTATTTACGCTGGCGGAGGCCAAAGTGCTTCGTAAACGAGGTAAAATAGGATGCGAAGGGGCGAACAGGGGGTTTGGGGGCGAGTAAAAAGGCCGAGGTACGCGCGCAGCATTCCAGGGACGATTCCAACGAATCGCGATATTTGCAGCCGGGAGAGACTCCAAAGTCATCGACGTTTCCGCAATTTTCCATACGGTAATGATCCAGCGAATTTTCCAAAAAATCCAATAGAACTTTTTGCAGATACCTTTTACGATACGAATTTATTTTTTTCGCGATGTTCAAAAGACGTACCTTCATTCTGCTACGCTACAGAAGAAAATTATGGATACTGTGTGGAAAATTATCAATAAAAGTTTCTTCTTTCGTTCCTACATTTAATATACAGTCAGTTTCATAAGTATTCGTATCCTCTATGTGTATTGAAAAAATTTGTCTAAATTAAATGACAGGTTTGATGTTGATACAGAGAGCTTGCAATAAATACTGAAAGTTGCATGCAACATTTCTTATAATTTCCAAGAAAAGCGATTCAATCCCAAATAATTAACAGAACCGTTGTTTCGAGTCGTTCCCGTTCAAACGAGCGAACAATCGAGCGCATAATTCCAATTTTATCGACGTAGAAGGAAATATTCAAGAGCAACGCCGTAGGAACTTCCGAGGAATCGTTCGCCAGGAGGGCAAGTTTCAATTCGGAAGAGCAGTTCCGCGTAATCTCGTCTGCAGCCGCGTTTTAAGCGAAGAAAGTTGCGACCCGGTATTCGAAAGTTCTTTAGCCGCTCCATCCCTGCATAAATCTCCCGCTATCGCCGCATTTTTCCCTGCGCCCCGCGTTCGACCACGACGGTTCCTGCTCAACCCCCTCGTTCATCGTTTTACGCCACCCCATCGACTGCATTCCCTGCACCCTGCTCCACTACCCGTAATACCCGCCCCGTTAGCGTCGAGCGACACGTACCGATATTGCTTCGACGCGCTTTGTTGTTCTGCATAAAAGAATCTATTGAGATTTACGCCACGAAGAGAGGGAAAAGAAGAGCATCTACCCCACGCGGTTCCTCGAGAGTCTCCCCACCTGTTCCGCGTCGCGCAAAGTTTCCGCAGAAATAACCATCGGTAAACTCGTTCCCTAAGTTTAGAAAACCATCAGGATTTTTCGAGATGGCAATAAGAATAATTTAAAGAGACTGTTGGATATTCGAGAAGTCGTCTTTCTACAAGAAACCTAGCGAAGTGAAATTCGAAAACCATAATCAATGTGAATAGAGGAAAAAGTCACTAGGTGAAAATATTGTATGGCCGAACGAGATCCATTTCGTTTCGCCATATGCGTTCTTGCGAGCCGCGGTCGCAATCTGTTTCAATAAAGAAAGAAATGGAAAAGTGTCGTTCTAGGTGCGACACGTATAATAGTGCCGCAGTGGTCGTACAGATAGAATTCGAGGTCGTACTCAGTTCTGAAAATGGAATAAGGGTTGTTCCGAGGCAAGTAGAATAAAGGGTTCCCCTGTCAGGGACGTAGAATAAGAAGTGTTCCGAGGCAGACAAGTAGAATAGTTTTGTGCCAGACGAAGCAGAAAGTGGGTCGTGCGTGTTCAGAGATGGTTGAAGCGGATTGTACATGGTGATTGTGAAAAACCCCACTGCGAGATAAATATTACAAGGTTGGCAAAAATTCTTTTCGTATTTAAGGTATATCAGAAAATATTGGAGATTTCAGTCAGGATAAAGATTTTAGTTTAGTTCCATAAATGGTTTCGTTTATCTTCAAAGAAAATTGCACAACATTTTCTGCGACACTTAATACACCCAAATTTTTGAAACGTTTTCGTAGTGTTGTTTTTGTTTCAGAGTCGTTCGATCGCAAAAAGGGGAAAATTGGCGAGGGGGAATTCTCAACGCAGCGACAAAAAGGGCCGAGGAAATTGATGCAAGAGGACCAGAAAAAGTTTTTTGTTGAAGCGCCGCGAAATACGAAGATTTATAACCCCGAGAGAAAAAGAGCGCGGTAGGGAATGCATTTCGCGGCGTCCTCAGGAACACGCGTGAATTTTCATTCGTGTGACAAATTGATGGCGCACTATGCAGGCGATTCGTTCCCATCCGGACAAAAAATTATTTCTAGAGCACCTCCGGAGCATCCAAGCTTCGGTCCATTGTTCACGATTTCAGCGAACACGTTCATTCGTTTTACTATGGCAAAGCGCGTCTCGCTTACGGTGCTTCGAATTCCACTGAATCTTAATTAAGCCCTGACAAAAGATTCATCAAATACGCTCGTGTCAGAAGAACTCACATGCCTTTTAAGATATGCTTGCGTCGAGGATTCTTTTTCCTTGGCAACTTTATTTATTAATGACAGTGAAAACCTTTGGATTTCTATCCAACATTTATACTACCTGCATCAGATTTGGTCCGCGATCAGGAAAATTGCAGGAAATTCCCCCTGCGCCCCTAAAATTTTATCACCAAGGTAAAACTTTACAGCGTCGCTGAAGGGTAGCAATACAGACCATTCACGCCGCAGAGTTCCTCCCAAGACAGGGATAACAGGTCTGAATTGCCCGAAGCATTTGGGTGAACGATCCGACGAAACTAACGGAGAACGAAACCGCAACGTAGGAACGAATTTGCCTGAAATTTTTATTCCCGTACGATCGTTCGTCGGACAACGACGCACATGAAGGAAGCTAAGCTCCGGTCTGGCAAGCAGAAACCCCTCCACCGTTAACCTTTCGTTGGATATCTTTCTCCCAGGCGTCGTATAACGCGTCAAAGTAAACGAGATTCATCGGGAGCACGCCCCCATCGAACGAGACGTGAGTATATTTACCGAGGCAGGGCGCAATTCGAAAACGTCGATTCTCGGCTCGCGTCCGTTGCGCCGAGGAGGCACTAAAGTTGCCAGGAAAGAGAAACGACGCAGATTCTATCGCTTGCACTTCCCCACGAATCTCTGATCTTTACTCGGGAACCGATCTCCGGGCTGAACGCGGTAACAATTTTCCACGAGGCGGGAAATGCGCGAGAATCGTCGTACGATCTAGCCCTCTGCATGACGAAGGGTGTTCGGAGTTTCTTTTATGCAGTCGGTGATTTACATCCGCGATTCTTGGATCCCGTTCAAGACAAGAAATCACGATACACGTGCACCGAAGGGAATTCATTGGAATCCTAATGGATGGAGGCGTTTTGGCATGAGGTTTTGGACCGCGATTAGTGAATTAACGGGGCGTTTATGCTGGGGAATTTGTATTTAAAGGGAGAAGAATTATTTATATGGATATACAGTCAGTCGAATATTCATAACCTTCTATGTCTGTTAAAGAAATCTGACTAAATTAAATGATAGGTTTGATATTTTCAAATAAATGTTTCATCATGAAAATATACATGAATAAACTTTACACGTGTATATACTTCTAATGATAAATTTATTCGGAAACATGAAGCCTATAATTTAATTTAGGCAAATTTTTTTAATAGATAAAACTGGCTGTACGTGGAAGGGTTTTCGAGGTTTTAGGTATACTCGATTTATATTTGCAGAAAATGTTAATAAATGCATGAAACAGTACAGAAGTTTCGATCCTGAAACTGTAATTAATCCTTACCGGCGGCGCGACACAGTAGAAACGGCTCGTTCATAGTCAGACGGAGTAGAACTGTCCCGTGTGTGGTCGGACACTCCACGCGATTTTATCGACTTTCTACAAGCAAGAGGGCTATTCTTCACCGTACAGCGGACCGAGACCACTCGAATGTCTCCTTCTGGGCACATTGCAGTTTCTCGAAGAGTTTATAAAGGAAATCTACACAAACAGCACTTGCAAGTTTTCCCCTCGGATTGTATTTCGTTAGATCAATGCACGTCGAAATTCGCAAAAACGGCGATATCGTTTCTAGTCTAGCGGTCGTAAATATCTGATAACATCCATTTTTGTCCCAGAAAAAAAAACATCCCTTTCCAGAGAAACAGCAAACATATCGCAAACTCCCAATTACACATACATTAGACCAGCGCGGAGCAAATCGTTTGAATACAAATATCAACGTTTCGCGTCAACGAAACACGGCGGACCGCATAATCTGATCGCGATTCCAGCTTTTGCTTGGCGGGGAGCAGTCGCGCTTGGCTGCGGAATGCAAATGCCGCGCGGAATGCCGCGCGAATGGCATCCGATATTAATGGAAGTCGAAAAATTTCAATAATTTCCGTGGGATTCGGGCCGAGGAGGATCATGAAAATTCATTAAAAGGGAAGATGAGACAACACGTTGCCCCGGCCAGCGTCGA
Organism: Hylaeus volcanicus; assembly: GCF_026283585.1. NCBI lineage: Eukaryota > Metazoa > Arthropoda > Insecta > Hymenoptera > Colletidae > Hylaeus > Hylaeus volcanicus. The sequence continues at coordinate 9,347,642 of NC_071977.1, forward strand.
ACATCGCTTTGACCCCGTTGCGCCGCACCGACGCGGACCCGATAATCAGAAAGCTGCTCAGCCAACCGGAAAATCGGAAAATGAAATAACGAGCGGCGATCAAACCTTTAGAGCCGAGACACCGGCACCGGTATATCACCGGCTGAAACGATATTATATCCCGTGACGTAGAACCAAAGACTGCTCGTAAAGTTTTGGCAGGATGGAATGAGACCGATCGCCCGGAGACCCTGATGAATTACAAACGACGAAAATGGACCCCGGTCTCGGTGTCGACGCGAAACGACCCGTTATCCGTTTGATCATCCCTATCTGGCACTGTTAGCCTGTGACCTGGACGGCCATTGTCTGACATTTTTACTCGCGGGGGGAATAATGCTGTGCTTCATCGATTTTTACGAGGATTTACGAAAATTATACAAATCTCGTATCGTTGCTGCTGCTTGTTGAGTTTAAGGGAGTAATTGCCCTATGTACAGATGTTGATTAATCTATTGGAGACATTAGAATAGAAATGGGAGTTTACTCTCCGAGTAACACATATTGTTGATTGATTGTTCGATAGACAGTGCTGCAGACTATAGATTTTTGTTACACACAAATGAAGGTTGTACTAGGTCGAAATCTACTATTCAAATATAAATTAAGAAAAACGGGACTTTCTTCTATTGCGAAATTTGCATGCAGAGCAATCTTTAAATACCTCTCCAATTCAAGAGCCCTGGTATAAGAGTGGTCTCTCCCTTAAAGTCTAAAGCTAACACTAACGAAAAACAGCGTAGTTTCGGCATTGCACCAACGAACATTTGTTTAAAGAACAGTCGAAGAGAGTAGGGGATGTTTTTAAATAAAGTGACGCGAGCTCGGAGTCCGTCGCAAAGCGGGCATTTTCGGAAATCGATAATTGCAGCACTTCGTTTGATGAAGCTGAAAAAGTTTTGGTGCTGAGACGAACGCCGCCTGAGTAACGAGATGTCTTGGCTCCGTTATAAGAATCTCGCTCGATTAATCCTCCTGAGAAATTACGATATTGCGAATTACCAGCCGTGCTATCGATTGTCCGAACCATTACCTTCGGCGTTGAATATTCCGTGCTGCGTAGAGACTATTACCATCCATATTGCTCACGGGTTGACCACGCGTCTCTGTGTAACTTTAGTCGCGTTAGACGATCGATGACAGGTATGGACGCGCTGGCTCGGACAGGTGACAACTCGGTAAACCGTAACACCCTGAACGGATTAATTGTTGTTGGCCAAGAATTCCAACTTCTGTTGCCAACAGTGAACTTCGAACGTGACGACAATTCGATATAAAGAGAATGAAATTGTATTGGAAGAAAGGAGAAAGGTATTGAACATACAGAGTGATAGATTTTTTATTGCTGTTGGCATCAGTCTTTTTTATTAAACGTATGAATGAAAATGTCAGACTCGAGAGACTGGGTTATAAAGGTTCACCTTCTCCCATCGGTAGTAATGCTCGAGATGCTGTCAGCCACAGTAGAATGACATGTATCGGGTCAGACAAGTATAATAGAAGAATATTCACATGGCTCAGTGAAAATAGATTATATCTGGTCGGACAAGTAGATTGACACTCTGCCTGTCAGATGAACACGAGATTGATGGTACCTATACACCACAGTAGAATGCACCGTGTATGGCCAGACAGCCAGGGACAACTCGCAGGTTTGCAGCATTTTTTTCTTCTAGCAGTCCTTCAATTAAATATCGCTCATCGATACAATCGCAAAAAGAGTCAAGAGTGATATATATCGCTGCTCAAAGCTGTCAATGTCTAATGCACATAGATTTATTTGTGCACTTCAATTTTATTTCAAATACCGTAATGCGTATAATATATAAGATAAGCTGGTGTCTTCTTTAGTCTGCCTGTCCACCGAAATAAACATTTTTGTTTACAATAATGCATCTTCGCTTAAAGTTGTCTAGGATTTCTCGGATATGTATGAAAATTTCCTATGGCACACAAAGAGTTAAAAACTATCCAACCCGAATCATGCAAACTACTATTTTCCGTAAGGTTCTCACACACCAACTTAAGGATTATAATATTCAAAATACGACCCCAGATTGTCGTCATCTAATCCCCCGACATTTCCGTCTGGTTGTCCCCTAGACTTTCGGTAAATTGTTGGTACGTTTCACAGACGCACTTCGTTAATTTGCTCAGACGGCGGCAGTAATTTCGGGCAATTATAATTATGAGATTACAATTAGATGCCCTCCCCAGCCACCCCTCGGTAGTCGAGACGTCCGAGAGAGAGAGAGAGAGAGAGAGAGAGAGAGAGAGAGAGAGATGTGGCCAGGTAATTCGAGGATGAATCATCGTTTGGACGCCGACTAGCCGAAGCTTTTCCTAACGAGCTTCCACGGTATTCCAGGTAATAAAGTGGCCCTGGAAAATAGCGGAGCCCCTGGAAGCCCATTGCCAAGATTTAAACGCACCGCAACCGAGTCAGCAAGTTCCCAACCAGCGTAACTTAAGAGACGCAACTATGCACAGAGACGCGGCAGAGAGTGCACCGCCAGTTCTCCTTTATTACTTTCTTCTCTGGACAGTCCGCCGTTTCGACAGTGTTCTCCAATGTTCGTTTTTCGTATTTACAGGGTGAAGTTTCCGACGATGTTCCAACCAGTCTCCTCCCCGATTATCTTGGCCCCCCGTTTGTCCCTGCTGAAGCGAAATGAAGTACTTTGTACTCGGATGTCCGACTCGATAAGTTGCTGCTCGAGGAGCGGAAAAAGTGGGACGGGAGCCAGTTCCAGTCTCGTCGTATCGGATTCGCCACGGTGTAGAAGTTGCTCGAATTCAAAGGAGTAATGATTAAAGAAAGGGTTTTCTGTTTTGCGTTAGGGCAATGCAAAGAATGAGTTTTTGTTGGAAAGATCTGGTAGTGCTCCTTACTTAACATTTTTTTTTTGTATTTCCATCAGTTTTCTTCACGAGTATTTTTTTATTCTTTCATCAGTAATGAATTTGTTGGCAGCAATTCGAGAGAAAAGCTATTACGTGCTGTACAATGGTCTCACAATGCTCTCTTACTGCAACGCAACGAACAATGAAATTCTAGATCAGACAGCTGCAAAAAAGAGGAGTCCAGAGTAATTTACATGAGACCAGAAACGCTGCAACACTCGCGGGGTTTTGTTACGCGTGAGCGCAATTGAATTTCATCGGTAATTGGTTCGGAACGATGAAAATTGGTTGAATTAACCGTCGCTGCGCGAGCTGCGATCGCGCCCTCTTGCATTGTAATTGTATTTTATGGTTCGTTTCGCTTGATAATAAACAGGAAAATGTCGGTTATCTTCGACAACGGAGCGTTTACACCTCTCAGCAGCGCAGAATGATACGCACATGAATGCTATTGCTGTCATTAAATGTTTATCATCGGTACGAATCGATGGCAGTGATTTCATTCGTCCAAGTTCAACTCTTGTTTCTTCGAGAGGGATGCATCGCGACCACAATGACTGTCAGAGAAGAATCGCTGGCTGCGTTTCACCGGTTTAATGAGCCCGTATTCAGAAAGCTGACGCCATTGTGGTGCAAAGCACTTTGTTCTTTTGCCAATTTTTCTGTGACTGTGGAGCTTAACACGATTCATCTTCAAGTACGAGTACTCGGTCTGCCTTTATCTCGAATGGCATTTACAAATTCGTACGATTGTATAGTTATATTGTAAATGAACAATTTGTGCAGTTTGTTGTCCTCGGTACGCTTCTATTGTCGATTACAGTAGGGTACTTATTATTTGAATGGTGAATGATTAATAATGAAAAGTTCTGAGTGCTACTACTGTTTGCAACCATTAACCCATTCACTCCCAAGCAAAAAAGCATTTTGCCTTGGACGTCAAGATTTAATACAGATGTGTAATCTAAATTATTATTTTGATAATAAAAAGTGATATTAAATTTGTTGTTTTAAAAAGTAAATTTATGATCTTCTTTTGCAACAATTCGTAACTCAAAAGGCTATAAGCTTATCCCTTGAGTAAGACATCTCGTAGTTCGCAGTGAATGGGTTAATAGGAATACATTTTCAAGCAAAAACCGATCATATCATGAACGAACGTCTTGTACTTTCTTTTCCCTCAAAAATCACAAATATTTCCCACTCTCGGCCCAAGTGAAAAAGGTTGGAAGCGTCCAGCTGGTGCCAAAGCAGCCACACGAGAAAAGAAACCTCCCGGCGCCCACTTTTCCACAGAATTTGTCGGAGGTCGCAACAAGATAATGGTCATTTACACAACCACTTTACATACCCCCCGTACGAGGAACACGAAGAGAACGAAACGTCCCCCGTATGCGCGCAGCGAACGCGAGCACAAAGAACACCGCAATTCGCGCGTTAGAACGGTTTCCGGTAGACGTCCTCTTTTTTCCCCTCGCGCATTTATTTTTGATGTTCCGTTTTTCATTTCGCCCGTCGTACCGTCCCACTATCCCGCAACCCCGCGCATCGCCTGGGCCCCCTCTATTCACACCAGGCTTTTACCTTTGATGAATCGTGCTGGAATTACCCGTTGCATTCGCGAGGCCAATGGACCGGCTTCCGCGGGGGTGGTGCAAAGACACAGGTGGAGGAAAAAATTCTACCCTTAGGGCGGAATGGGTAGACATTGAGCTACCACCCCCTCCCCCGCCTCCGTCGATATTTCTGCGCGCGTAACGAGGTAGAAGGCAGCGGGCGGCGGATGCATTCGAAGCCTTTATGGGATCGCGGCCGATTCTTTTCAGTTCTCCAGTCAGGATACCCCCGCGAAGCCAGGAAAGCATAACGCAAGAGGCTGCCTTGGAAAAACGGCTCCGGGGTCTTCCGTGCACGCGTCGTGCGTGAATTATGCACGAACGCTGATGCACGCGACGTCTGATACCCTTTAATATATGATAATGCTGTGTACGTGGCATCGCGACGTGCTTGTCAGTCTGTTCCGCGGAACGTCTGTACCGAGATTATGACATTTCTCGCGGCGTGCTATGAAACAGAAATTTTAGCGTAAAAAAAGGTAGGTTTTTGGGGGGATACTAAATAATTGATAGGAATATTTACGAGGAATATTGAGAGCTTATTTTTCGAGAAATGTTTGTGAAAATTTTGGTGAAGATGTGGATATTTGTGAGGTAGGTAATATTAAAGATATTAAATCGTAAATGTTAATTTCGTAGACGTGTATAAAATTCACAGAAGTCAATAATGTAGTCGTGTTGTAGGAGCAACGAAAGAATTAGAGTAGAATAAAAATGATAAAACTCACATAAAATTGAGACTCCCGAACGAGGTCACACAGGTTAATAATTTCAACTTCTTACCTATTGAACACAAATAGAGAAAAATTATTAAGGAATACATAATACAATAATCATTCATAAGAAAACGTATGTGTGTATGCTATAATTATTTGCAAAGATGAATTCACCACCCACAAAAGTTTGGCAGTTTAAAATAAACAAAGATTTTCACTCAATGAAATTAGAAACGTAATTCGTCTGACACGAATTATCACGTTGGTATCATCGAGGGTTTGCTCGACCACAGAAGAATTAGGGCGGAGTATTTTCCATTCGGTTTTAATGGAATTCCGACAAATCAAATCATGGAAAGAGGAACTTCCACAGAGGGGTGGATGCTCCTTTACGAGCGCAACGCGTCACTCTTCGGGGAGTTTACGTCTCGGTTAAATGGGGTTCGTGTTACATGACGGGGTGGCATGACTGCGCACGCGCGGTTAACTACTACCTTAAGCGAGTTTCTGTCGTTTCGAGACAGGGTAATTAAGCTAATTGAATTGGTGCATCTTTGATATATGTTAATAACAGGGCTCCTGGCTGTAGTGGCTTCCACGAAGCCGACGCAGTCGTTCGTGGTATGGAAATCCGCGCGTGTTAAAGCGCCCTTCCTAGAGAGCTTTCATGTCCGGACTTTTAAAGACTCCAATTCTTCAGCTACTAACCTTTCCCTTCTAATTAGTTCAAAGTGAGATAGGAATTATATTTAATTGCTTCATTTCCCATGCTGTGGCTGACCAACCAGAACATTGAAAACCATGAAACAAATAAAATAAATAAATTTGCGGAAATATAATGATGGATGATCGGCCACTGCAGCGCAAAGAAACGATGGAACCGTCATTGTAGTATACGCATATTATAATCCCTCCGTGTTTCGATGATAATTTCACTCATTATGTCGACTGATCCGCGATTCACGGATGAATTACCGCAGCCCGTCCAATTAAAGCGATAATTATTAGAAACGACGCCATAACATTAATCCCTTATTATCCACACACGAGCGAAAAGTGGCTTCGTTTTATATTATAGAGGATATTCCAAAACGATAACGCCACGATCCCGCAGGGGATCACCGAATTGTGGAAGACTTATGGTAATTCCACGTACAAAGAAATCGAGAACGATTGGAAGATCTTTATGTAGGTTGGAGTGAGAATTTAGGAAGGTTGAAGGTACGTTTGGATGGTTGTTCTTTTTCGAGTGGAAAAACATAATCGTAAGCAGCAAATACGCGCGAACCATCGTTTCGGGGGAATTCAGCGTTCGGATTTTTCCACGCAAGAGCTTTCAGGAGAATCGTGCATTTTGCGAGGGGAAAAAAGGGCCAGAAACTCGTTTCCAACGACTATGGAGCCCTGGCAGAGGAAGTTCTCGTAGGACTCCTCGCGAATGTAGACGACTTCCACTACTAACTGCAGAAGATATTTATCCGTAATGGTGATCCAGCGTGTCTACCAGCCGCCGCGGTTGCGGTTATATTTACTGTCAGAAATGGCGGAAGTTGGGAACTCTCGCGATATCATGGACTCCGAACATTCAGATCTCCCAGTGACTCTCTTCTGATTTATACCGTCAGTTCGATGCTTCCTCTCATACCCTATATTTCATATTAGTTCGTTTCGCTTACATACGTGTACTATAAATACATAGCATTTAAGCACTAAAAACATTGTCAACACATTGGTTGCCAGACTGATACTCGTGAAAATTTCTACCAAATTAAAATTCTGTCTCGAGACTGTTGAAGATTAGATAACGTAACATTTGTCGTAGCATTTAACTTTTTAACCTCGTCAAATTCACGAATCCTATCTACATTTATTTTTATTAACGCCTCATCCTTGGAATTTTTTTTCTAGTTCATTAACGAAAAGTCCTGTCACCCATTTATGGGTCTTTAATATTTTAACTCCTGTAACCATCTCGTTTGCCACTAATTATCTACTACATTATCATCTATTTGAATTTATATAAAATATACACAAATAATGTTCTCGTTACCTTGTCCTCTCGGTTTTCTTGTTTGGTATTATCCTGAACGTTATTCATTATGAATATTGCCCAGCCATTCGTGCCGCGCATTTCCCCCACCGGATAGTACAGTTCTCAGAAACATCTTTCGACGCTATTCTTACCACAGTTTCCATTTATAACCGTGGACTCCTATAATTGCTTTTCCACTTGCTTAAACCCCGATCGAGCCCAAGGAAGCGCGCTTAAATGTTTCAATGGCAACGCGAATAATCAAGCCCAGAGGCCCCCGCGAATTCGCGCATCCCCGAGCGTGAAGCGTAATCTGAATTTCCCTTTCCTGCTCCCCCTCAGCCGTTGTCGCTGCCGGAAATTATAAGAGCCGTGCCGCGAATCGAACTGGCGCGCAGCGCTGCCAAGTTATAATCTCCTGACTGTTTATTGCGCCGTTAATTAACCGCTAACGATCAAATGATCAGGCAGGTGCCAACGGGGGTGAAACAATAGCGCGTATCCTCCTCGCACAATTACGCGTGCCAAGCCCAAAACGTAAGTGCTCACCGCTCGAGGGCCGTCCCGAATTTGTCAACCCTCCTTCAACCAAAAATTGTTTCGCTGGATTCTACTCATTTCTAAATAAATTTTATTTCTCAACAGAAATATGTAGTGCTAGGAATTTTGTAATTCTCTAGAGTGTACTGTCTACAAAATTGCTAGATAATTGTTACATACAATATATGGTTCTATTCGATTATATAATTTTATTTACTTTTGCACTCTGCTATTTTATTTTAATGTGAATCAATTGTATGTTATATAATTTATTCTGAATATTGTGTAAAGAGTCAACCAATTTAAAATAAAGTCCTTTCTTATCCCCTTCAATCAGTAAAATTCCTAAATAATTGAATCCTCGAACCAACAAAATAAATCAAATTTCCCAGGAAGAAAATTGCTCTTTAATGTCATTCAGTGTTCCCTGGTTGGTTACAACACAATATATTTAATTCCTCTGGGAATCCTGGCCAGTACACACGACTTTCGAGCCACTATGCGCCTAACTATACGCGCCATGTTAATTGCTAGATTGGGACCGTAAAGTCACCAATTAGACGAGACGTTAATGGGTCCCGGGGTACCGTCGTCGATGTCGTTTAACGTTTCGCTATCGTTTAACGGACGTTCATCTGATTATCAATACTTGCGCGACGAACGCGGTCGATTGCCGTGTTCGGGCGTTCAAGTGGATTATCGAAGCAGTTTATTAATCCTAAATGACAGCAACATAGCGATTTCTCTTGGTTAACAAGCCCCGCGCCGACCAATGTAGCACGCGTGCTCGTGAAACGATTGTTCAACAGCTCGGCTCTTGAGTGACAGGGATTGGATTCATTGCAATAACTTCGCGCGAATTTGAATTTGAATGATGTCGAGTTGGATGCCGAGTGCGTGACGAGACGAAACTGTCACCTGTGAATATGTTACTCAAGCGTCGACTAACTTCTTCTGGATGATGTAATACCTCGGTTATTAGAATCTCAAAGCGCACGTACTGTGCGAGCGTTAGATTAAAGACAGGAAGTTAGAGTCTGGTACTGCGAGTGTATCCTTCATGACAGAGAAAATTAATGAGAAGTAATCGTCAGCAAAATGTTCTTATCGACGCTTCGACTTGATATTCCTTCAGCTAATAATTGCAACTAGAAGCAATAATTTTTCGTAGATCAATGAGCATCCCTGGAATTCTGTGGTCTATATTGTATCATTTTTCTAATAATTCCTGTCCACGTTCGCTCGAGCTGTCATCGTGTATTCTGGTTAATAAATTAATCGCAGACCTCCATTAGATATTTACGCTTGGAACGTGAATCCCGTGGGAGTAGAAATGGTGAGTAATTTTTTATTGTACTACCGTTACATCCTCGAAGATGGAATAAATTTGCAAGGATTCTCGTGGAGGCCAAATGTCAGTTCAATGTGAAATAAAATAAAAAACAGCCGACGTGAATTATTGCTGGGCGACTTCCCGTTGCACGTATCACGGAAAGGTAATCGTTTATTTTGTTTCCCTTTCCGCAACATGGAATTCTGTTTGGCTTCCTGTTTTTTCTTCGGCAGCTGCACTGTTTGTAGCACGGAAATTGAAATGGAAAAACGTATCAACGCGACAAAGCGCGGGACAATCGTTGCACAGAATAATGTTTGCACTACCTTGAAACAATATTGAACTATAATGGCAAAGAATCTTCGAGAGAAATTGATACACGAGAATGAGAATTGAGAATTGATTCAAGAGAAATTGATACACGCCAAGGTTAATGAATAAAATAATCATTGACACTCGTGTATGCATTAGAATTCTTTAACTAAATCGCAATCAATGGATTTCAAACTTAAAGAATGTATAATGCTTCGAATAAATACTTTAAGGTTGATTAATTAACCTTATGTTTAATTTCGATTAGAAACGCACGGTAGAATCAAGTTTAAAATTGAAGTGCATTAGTACGACCGTAAATCTGCGATAAAGCGTCGTAAAGAAAAAGATAGTAAAGTAGGGAAGTAAAGTATCACAACAACGAGCAAACGGAAGTTAGCTTTTGGTATAGAAGCGACCACTTCAACTCTTGCAACTCCACTACTGTGGCAGTTAACTTTATACCTATTAGAACAAACTTCGCAATTTCTCGAATTAGAACGGACAACCACGGTGAAGCGAAAAGTTACTGTAAAAAGTTGCTGATAGCCATTACGTAGCAAAGAATATAATGTTGCATTCAATAATGCACGAACGTTCACATAGAATAAGGTAGGAATATCGTATCGATATTCAAAAAGGTATGAATGTAATATTCATAATTGAATAAATTTGTCCATTTATTACAATTCGAACCAAGAGATCTCCTTTTACGTAGGATTAATGCATGTTATTAAAATTTTATTGAAGTAAATACACTCTCAATTGTACTTTAATTCTTAAATTGGCTCGATTTGTAGATTTTCAATAAATTTACTCTTTTACAAAGGGTTTAATGTAAAGATACAGAGATGAACGAACGCGAAATTTTCGCGTGTTTCCTGAGAAATATTTCACTTTATAGAAACTTTCCCTACTTGACATGATTCTGTATATAAATGTGTAAAAATGTAACACTTGTAACATTTCCCATTAAATCCAAAAATAAGGAAATTTTTAGAAAGAAGAGGAACGGGATCATTAGATTTCAGAGAGAGGCCGCAGAGTGTCGTCGGGGGATTGAAACAGAAATGAAAAAAGGCAACGCTTGTCCTCTCGTCCGAAATGGAGAAGGGAAGAATTGCAGGAGATGTGCCACCAGCCATGATCGCCGCTAATCCAATTCGTCCTCATCCACGTCCACCTTTGGGATTCACAAACAAAATTACATTAGAAACCGTCGGACCATAAAGCGATGTGCGGTTAGAGGACCGACCGACCCGGTATTACATCTTCGTCCCAGACTTTATCCAGCCTTTATCTTTCCTTTACACGCCCTTTATTGCAACTGTCGCATCACGCAACATCGAAATTTCTTTTCACGTCAGCCTCTGTCCCGGAGAGATTTATAAGGTCGCTTTCAATTCAACGGATAAAGAAGAAAGCTTTGACGAGAGAAATTTACACCAATAAAGGACACCCTAAGCGTTAGAAAAGGGGAAAGTTTTCGACGATTTTAATTCTCTGTTAGAGAATGAATTCATAGCTGATTTATTTAAATACAATAAAAGATCAGGGAGTTAGCAGTTACTCCTTCGTAATATTTAATAGGAAGGATTTCTTATTTTTTAAGTATTTTCTTATTTATTGTGATATTTATGGTTGTGGAAGTAAGTTCCAAATGGCAGTAACTTTATGCAAGCAAGTACATGCTTGCAATTAAATATCAAGAAACAAATAACAGAAAATAATTTAATGCTGAATGCTAGGATCGATGAACTCATTTTCTTTTAACAAGAGATGACTGAAATCTATCCCCAGAGTCACTAAATAATTCCTTTCAAGGAAGACAAGGTAGGACGAGACCTGATACTTATTCAACTCCAGTGTCCGATTTAATGGACTCCAATTTTGCTATAAGAAAAAACAGAGTACGATAAAATTGAGAGGACATCGCAATAAAGACCCATTTTCTGCGGCAGAGGAGAGACTTACGAACGCAGGACCGCGGAAAAAAGCAATCGAGTAAATTGCACAGAAAATGGGGCATTTAAATGCAACTTCGTGCAATTCCGGAAGTCGGATCGCAAGAAAACCGACGACTCCTCGGTGGTGTTCGTTAACACCGCCTTAATGGCGGTGTAACTTCGCGGATTGCAAGGAAGTTTTGCCGCGTAGCTATACTTTTTAACGATTTCCGCGAGGTCCGCCACCAACCGACCATTGTATCATCTCCCACGAAAAGTTACCTTGTTTCTTTTTTTCGAACCACGCGTTTCGAAGTTTAATTGGCATTTCTCGTTAACCAGGGTTGCCGTGAGTTACGCGCCAACATTTGTGGGACTAATCTGTCGTTTCTTCCTTATTAAGAACTTCAAAGTGTTCTTAAAAATAGAAACAAAAAATCTCGAACTGATACAGGACCTTTTTAAATGTTCTATGTTTTTTTCTCGTTGTCAGTGTATATTAAAAAGGAATTACATTTCAATTTTTACCAGCCACGAAATATCACCGATGAAAAAAGAGCCACTAAATTTCATTTACCTAACCCAGACCCGACATTTTCGGCGCGCATCCGCCCTCCGAGCGGTGCTGGCAACTTCCACGAACCTTTCCTGAAAACAACGTTCGCGCTGGAGACGCGAGAATTTAATCGTCTTCCTGTTCCGATTCCAGCGAGGATAAATCAGCCAGTGCCGCATAAATAAGATCCCAACCCCTCCAACAGTCGCTGATAATGTGTTACGAGGAACGTGCGACCTCCTGTCGTTGCGAGCATATCCGCGTGAAAGCGTCACGTTCGCGCATCCAGAAGTATGCAGAACAGGCTGAATTTAGCTCGACTTGTTCTATTAACGAAGCAGAAATTCTTTCGCAATTTATAAACGATCCTCTACACGTGGAAAGGAGAGGATTCGAATTTCATTTTTGTTGAATATTTCACTAAATAAAACACGCAAGTTTTAAGTCCTCCTTTTTAGTGTAATATATTTAAGAAACAAAACTAAATTTACAAAAGTTTGTTAAATTTACAAGCATTTTACAAAAATATCAGGTGCCACAGAAATTTTTTACTGAGAATCTGTTTCCGTCTCTCTCCTCGAAAGTATAAACATTACAGCGAGCGTTGCGTCGAGAATTTTTTCTGGAATAAATTCGTATGCTGTGTCTCTGGAATATTATATCCTCGTGTCGAACCCAGTGCATAAAATCTTAATACGATCCCGTATCCATATCACGAGAGAGGATCAATTTTCCAGAGTCATCAAACGAATATTAATCCCCAAAAGATACGAACGACGAGCTGATGCGATTCCCCGGCTTCCATCGATATCATCCAGGAAGCGTATTTCCAATCGGCTCCCCGGAGCGTCGAAAAGATTGTTCATTATCCCAGCAGACTACACAAGAAAATCGATTGCCCGACAACGGATATTAGCATCGAATACGCGAATGGGGGAGAAAGCTCGAGAGCAATGAATTCAATTTAACTTGTTTTAACGGTATTTAATGAGTTCCTCGATACTGCATTCCTGGCCGCATACAGAGATGGTGCAGATGCACTCGCTAAATTACGAAACAGTTCAGGGGCAATTCGAGAAGGCAACGACCGTTCTGTAACTGTTGTAACGGTTTATCGTAACGGTCGTGGGTGTCGAGAATAGTTGACGATGCGTCCTGTAAATCTTTCATCGGGAGATAAAGTGGAATCCACGTTTCATAGACAGCCTGCTGCCTCGAAATCCTTCTAAGACGTCCACCCGGATATCCCGAGCGAAATTCGTTTCCTCGACTTCTTTTCGCTCCATTCGTCCTCCTGCCGTTTCCTCGTTCATCCCTCGACCTTTATCGATCCCACGTTTATCTCGTGACCAGTGCGTTCAATCTCGAAAAAAACTTTGTCTCCTTTCTCGACCGTCTACTTGAAATTCCGCCCCCATCTCGCGACTGTTCGTCACTCCTCACTTTTCGAGGCTCGCATTGATCAACGTTCCTCTTGTCTTCTCATCTTGCAGGTATTCCTGGCACATATTGCTTTCATAGACCATGTTGCTTCTGGATTTAACCCTTTGCACTCGACGCATTTTTTTCTGGTATCTATCAGCAACTCGAGATGCTTTTTAAGCATTCTGTTGCCACAAAGCTAAGCTTAGATTGATTTAGAAAATGAGATCTTTAATTTCAGATTTGAGAGTCACCTGTCGAGTGCAAGGGGTTGAAAGGTGATATTCATGAGTAGAATTACACCAAGGAAATTAATTAAACCTTCGTGTATTCTACACTTCTTATTATAATTTTTAATCAACGAGTAACCGCTGAAAAGCGATTTATCAATGCCTAATTATTCAGAATTTGTATCCACGTCAGGAATTTCTTCATTCTCGGTGTGAAATCGTTTCCGACGTCTCCCATAATTGTCTTTCGCACCCTATTTCATTCATCCAGGGATTCTACTTTTATAACTGGCGCTCTGACATTTCTCATATATATTATAGCCCCATCTACAATCATTATTTCACGTTGTCGTTTCGGCTTTTCCGTATCTCGCAGACGTTATTCCCAGAGATATCGTTTTTCAGCCTTTTCACCCTTCCGTGCTTCTTTCATCCCCGGAGCGTCATCTTTATTCCCGTTTCCCCTTCGTTTCTTTCCTTCGCTTCATACGTTATTCTCAGCCCTCCTTTGCCCCTTGGCAGCACTGTTTCACGGTACCTTCGATATCCTGTTTGCAGTTCATTTGAATGCATGGGGATGCCCCAGGGATCAGAAAGCCGTTCACGGAGCGCAACACGTAGGATTCCGAAACTCAGATTTATTCCCTTAAGTACAGTCAATATTCCAGGCGCTGCCGCGCGAAGGGGAGAGCTCTTTTCTTTGCACCCCGGCGCCGATTTAAATTGATACCGAAGAGTTTTAGGAAATTCCACGCCGCGTGGAAATTGAACTCGGGCTTGTCTGGCAATTTTTTCGCGAACGGAACGCCATTCGTCAGCCAGCGGTGCGCGAATCGAACGAAAAGGGAAACTTCGAGCACGGTTACATTCAATCAAATTTAAATCGTGCAAATGAACCAAGAATTGAGATTATTTTGTCAGACTGAAATTAATTCTAACTTTTTGTTCCTGATTTTTAAACTTTAAATTAAACATTCCACATGCATTTGATTGCATTTTTTACACCATTTACAGGAATAGGAAATACCAAAAATTCCCGTTCTCTTCAATCTCAATATTTGCAAAGATTTACAACGGTACTCCCCCAATAGAAATTGAACGTTTGTATAGGTCCTTAAAATTTTTTTCCGAATTCAGCTCACGCAAACTTTGAATTTTAATCACTAGTCAAAAGAAATTTATTTATTGGCTTTCTTTCATACCTGTGCAAACTCCGAAATTTAATTATTATACGAAAAAGTCTTTCTTGTCGATTTTTCTTTCTGGAACTCGTTTTCATTCGCCCCTGTTCAAACATCAAATATTTAATCGAGAGTCGGAGTTGGACGTTACCTTTTGTTTCTTAATAACGAGACGTGAAACTACGTGAACGTCGAAAGTAGCTCCGGAGAATGTTGAGATTAACTAGCCAATTTTCTTAAAAGCGAAATTAAAGCTTTCCAAATGCTTCGAATAGGACTTAGGATAGTTTACTAATCACGCAAAAATTTAATTAAACTCCAGAGAGGTCTGTCAAAAATATTTTTTCACCAAGGGAGTTCACTATTCTAAAAAACACATTCTTCCAACTTGTAACGCTCTAAACACCTGTAGAACAACAAAAAACACCCTAAAATGCAAATTCAAACGCGTGAACAGCGCAAGAACGAGGGTGCAAAGGTCTATTTCGGATCGTGGTAATCCAAGTACGAGGAAGAAGGGGCATGGACGGTTCCCTTGACGTGAATGGTGGGGGTTGGAAGGGGGATGGAGGGAGGAAACGGTAATTATAGAGACGGCAGAGCCTGTCGGGAACGTCTTGCCGTTCTGCCGGTAATTGCGTCGTATTGCTCGGCGAAAAACAGAGCGAGTAAGAAAAACAGAAGGGAATGAAAAGAAATAGGGGCTGGCGATAAAGACGAACGAGAAGAAAAGGTACCGCAGCTCCAGAGGCTGCTGGCCCCGTGGACTACTCGCTGAATGAATCTCGCCTCTCCTAAACCGTTGCAATGGATCGCGAGAATTTTATTATGAAAGCGCGTATTTTACTACCGTCCCAACGTACCGCGACGCGAACCACAAATTGCGCGCCGGTAAAGTGTCGTTAACCGTGCCGGAAATCAACTGAAGTGCAAACGACGACGCGTTCGAGTTGGTAAAAACTGCATGGCGAAACTGTGACAATGATCGTGGCTTACCACGTTGCACTTTTCTTGACACAGTACATTTACCAAACAATTGTGGTGACAGGTTCTGCAGGTCACACTATGAACAGGATATATGTCGTAGAAAAAGATTAGGAGAAGATTATTTATCTAGGGGTGGTTAAATACAGCAACGTTGGTTGCCACGTCACCCAGAAATGGGTAACAGGACTTTTCATTATCAAACTAAACAAACGAATTTCTAAAGTGAGTCGATAATGAAAATAAATTTGGACAGGATTTGTGAATTTGAAGAGGTTACAAAATTAAATACTACCACAAATTTAAAATGATCTAATCTTCAATAGTCTGGATATAAAATGTTTACTTCGTAGAAATTTTCTTGAGTTTTAGTATATTTGAAAGTATCAGGTACTACTGATTAAATTTTGTTACCATACTCAGCTCGCTTAATTTATGAAAGTAGTCTGTATAAAAATGGGTTCATTGTGAAATATTTTCCATTCATTCTAGAGGTGAATATCATCGTAAATGATTAGTAAAACTACTTTTATAAGGATATACGAAATGGAAGAATTTCTGATTTTGATATCCCTGGACAGCAGCCATCCAACAGTAAAAATAACCTATTGACTACCCCTCACAGTCTCCAGCTGTCTAAGTACTCGCTGTTGAGAGGGTAATAACAATAAACACCGAGCCACGATGGTCTTCGAAGCCGTGCGATAGCCTAATTTGCACTGCAACGGTTGCTGAGGCGCAATTTAACACGGAGTTAGCGGAGGGTCCCTCTGGCAAATGTTTTGCAACATTTGGTGACCAGACATCTGCTCCTTCGCGGCAGCATCTGGTCGCCCCCGTGAAAACACGGGAAATTGCCCTAGTCCGAGCTTCCCTTAGGACGTTTCCCAGGTCTGGAAGAGGGGAACTTTCTACCACCACACCTCGGTTCTCCACTGCACCACCCACGATATTTCCACAGATATCAAACATTTAGTCCATAATGTTTATTAAGGAAATTGTAACATCTCTGTTTGAGTCTTGAGACTCTCTTGTCTTAATTCACGCATTCAAATTACTTATATGGAACACCACACAAGAAATAAATTTTAAAACTTTGGAAGTAAGTACTAATTTGATACAATATACAGTATTTTGCCGTTTTAAATATTGTATCAAATAACATAAAAACTTGTCACATTCCACTTCCACTTAAAATTGAATATGATATACAATCCATATAATATCGTTATTAAATAAATAGCGTATGTATAATTTCTCACTAGTTTATGTATTAAAGTATCCAGTCAAATATATATAAGAAATAAAATATTGTTTATGTAATGGAACAAAGCTTTTACTCATAAACCGTATCCACCTTTGAGCTAATATCGATTCTTAGGCTGTTCCCAGGCCATTGACAATCGCAGATTGACCCAAAGGGCGTGTTGCCGGTTTGCATCGATTCGTTTATAGACTTGATGTTAACACCTAGCGGAATGCGGATCGATATGCCACAAGCCGCAGATCGTAAATATCTTCCAACTCGCACCACCCGTCCGCTAACACGCATATGCGAACGCACACCTACAGAGGATATTCGGTCATCGAGAACAAGTACTAGCACCAAATTTGCGGTTTTAATGCAGGCTGCATACGATGCAAACTTATATTCATGCGCCGTGTACGTATCCGCACTTCCACTTACGCTTTATTTACATTTACGTTTACTCTACCCTGATCCCAGCCATCCCCGTCCTAGCGTTTACTTGATAGCTAACGCTTGTCGACCCGTTCACCCGGTAAATCGGAATATTTCGACATCGGCGCCGATTTCTCAGCGAAAATCTCGCTTCGAGTTGAGCCCAAATAACGTCGAAGCGCGAAAAGTGGCTGCAAACTCGAAAATCAAACCTACGGTACTCCCGCAGAAATTGCAACACGGTTGCTCCGTTAGAGTGTATCTGATCCTAAATGCAACGTAAGTGGACGCACTACTGTCGAGGAAAGTTGGTTTCCTTCCATATCGTTTTGACTATAATCGTCGTGAGAATTCAGTAAAAGGAAGAAATAAACTTAATCATGCCAATAACATTCGTACAGGTATACCACGAAGGTAAAGTCTTCAACTAAAAGATTAAACAAAGGGATCTGATTTTACTAAACATGTGAATATTGCCTAAATTCTTTACTTCAAACACGGGCAATAAGAAAACATGGAACATCGGAAGTGGGCGTACAGAAACTCCCAATCGTAATATATCAGTGTCTAAAACCTCCAAAAATTTGCTGACGCGATGGGAGCCACCCTTCGCTCATATATCGATTCGATCACGTCTATAAATTCGCAACAACGAAATGCTTCGACTTCGGTAATATTTCACGTAATCTAAAGTCCGGAAAACCGAACCGTGCAATGAAACATTTTTTCCCCTCTCCGTGAATATTCAAACGAATTTCATGAAACGCGAAAAGGGGTGAAACGAGCGTGTTTCGTTGGGAATAAATTCGAGAAATGTAACCTTTCCAGGGTGTAACATTTATCAGGCTGTTTTCCTCTATCTTTTTTTTTTTGTTAATCTTTCCTTCGCGAATGCGCGACCATGTGACTGGAATAAGCAAGTAGCTCGCATGAGTAATTGACGAGGAAATTATTACGCAGCCGCTCCCAAATGAGGGCGTAAACAATGCTAAAGCAACGCCGTGCATTACGCGACGAGACGCTGTATGCGACGAGAAAAAGGAAATCCGCGATGTTTCGTCGCGTTAATCATCTAGAGAACACCGACGTCATATTACATGCCGTGATTAATGAACGCAACAGTACGGTGTACAGTTTAAGCGCCACCAAAAGCTCCACGATGGTCTATTAAACTCGGCGCTCGATGCCTCCAGCAAGTCGCGTTACACATTACGATCGTTTTTCTGTAACAGGAGACCGATACTGGGCTGGTTTTTGTTCCAATCTCTGAGCACTGATTGCTTTAATATCCTTACTTTAGTTGCGTCGCGTCCATACCAGCTTTCCACTTTCGTTTTTGCGATCGTTCCCTTCGGTGCACTTTGTCGGTTTGTCGTAGCTTATCTAAGGGTATTGGCGCGTCGGGGTTAAATTTAATATTTGTTTTAGGAGCCGAACGTGGGAGTTGGGAGTACGAGGATGAATATATATTTGGTTGAAGTCTTCTCAAAGAATAAAGTACAACGTCATCCAAAATTTCGGCACGGAACTTTCGCATAGAATAGCTTTCAAACTTCTGAAACATGTATCGACATATCTTAAAATCGAGTTTCCTTGAACACCCCCTTTTGGAAACACGATTCTATCTATTTAACAAAACCCTCGATACTTTCGAAGGAAGATTTGCGCGATTCGTTCCATTTATCAATCAATGTCAACTGTTCGTGCTCGAACATCCAAAGAATTCTTCACCGAAGTTAAGAAAATGTTTCCAAGGAAAGACGAATGCTTGGGATGAGTCAGATCTGTTTCATACAAATTACTCGCCCTAAATGTAAATAAAACAAATTACAAAAACCAAAAATGACTGGATATTCCTTTCGGTAGGTAGATTAAAAATAATATAAGACTAAAATTGCATACCTAAGTCGCCTCAATATTTGACATTAAAAATGTCAACAGCGAGCCTGGGATATTCTATCCGTGCTCTGGTTTATACCCACGGAAGAAACCGTAATTCGACTTTCACGATCCGAGTTCACTTTCCATAAATGTTAATTTCCGAATCTCATTTCCGTCCGTGAGGTCCTCTCAATCTCCCTCTCAACCCCTTGTAGCGGGTGTCTTAAATTTCTTCGCAATATCGCAGCGGACTCCGCAAGTAACGCGGAAAGTTATTTCATTAGTCGCGTATCAGGCATTTCATACTTCACACGTTATTACGCGTACGTTGTTCTGATGTGGTCGAGCAAAGAATTTCACGCGCCGATCATACCACGGACTTTAATCGATTCTCCGTAGCCTGGTTTCTAAGTATTCCGCCTGAGGTGGGGGTTTCTATTACAAGTTAAAGTGCTTAGTAATTACTCGAATTCCTTCTGGACTGTTCTTGCATAAAAACACTTCTATTAATGTTTGTACTGACTTTCTAAAATAAATACTACGTTTAAAAAATATATTCAGAGAATTCGACGATGGGGAAACTCGATTTCTTAACTTTCAACCCTCAATCTTCCGCTCGAAGCACTAGGGGATACGAGTCTCGCGCGTGCAGGAGATTTTTCCTGGAACGAGGACGAGTGGTCAATGACGTGGGCGGAAACGAAGAATCCAGAGACGATCGTTGATCGATTTTCCCAGTCGCCAGCCGCGATCCTTCTGTCCGAAGGTGTTCCCGGACTGATTGCCGGGGGACAAACGGAAATAAATCACCTTTAGCGCAAACCGCCACGTCCGCTTCGTACCGCGCTTCGTCATTGGCCCCCTTGTAGAACAAGCTAGCCACTTTATCGAAGATTAAAAGAAGAGTTCGGACTTTAATCCGACGGGAACCATGAATAGATCGATAAAATGAACACCGCCAACATCGTTTATCTCGAAATAAAGAACCCAGAGATACGATACCCTCTCAGACCCAGCGCTGAAAGGGAGGATCGTGAGGATTTTGTTATACAAAAAAGGGGAAGGGTCGCGGAGGAAGGTAATTAAAAATAAATAGAGGCGTGTAAATACAATTCATCGCACAAAATTCCGTACGCGTTCTTATTTAGTAGCAGCATTCAAAGTAAACGTAGACTGTACTGGATCGGAGAAACGTACAAACAAATATCGATATACAAACTATTTGTATTGTTTGTACAAACGTACAAATAAATATCGATGTATCGAGGGAAACAACTTTTTACATTTGCCTGTTGTGTTTAGAGACTTATGCAACTGACAAGTAATCTAATACCACTGTATGTAACATTGATTTTATTTCCTTCAGGAAAAAGATTCTATCTTTTTCTCTGTATAATAATAATTTTATTATCTATAATATTACGTGACTAGATTGATATGTTCCAATCTATCGTTGAACTGTGCTATAGAAGTGTAAGTATTACTGTACTGGAGATGAAGGATTTTTATGAAAGTGAAATTTTCTCATTACCTAATTACTGTGTAATTTTTGTACTTTATTTTCCTCTTACCGCATCTCGCTGTTGGTAAAAATTACTCGAAAATGGAGGGGTTTCGACTCATCTCTGAATGTTAATATCACGTTTCTGGTATGTCATGCAACGAAACGGAGGTCAACGAAGCAGATAAAACGGAAAGGTGAAAAATTATCCGCGGGAGCAAGGAAAGGCGTGGAAAATTCCTTTCACGTGTCGTCGGGTTGGTCACAATACCAGCAGACAGTGGAAAAAGGTTAACCGTTATCTCAGTGATGTACGACTGAAATCTCGATGTTTTCTTCTACCCCCGTGTTGCCTTCCTGGTAACCATGGATAATGTCTTCTATTGTTTCTGGATGCTGTTCGCGGTCGATACGGACACGGCGCGCAACTTCATACCGGTGAGACGTTTCCGCGTGTTTATCGATGCGTCCAAATCACACGTGTACACATTCCCATGATGCTCTATCCCAGCCAGAATGCATTCCAAGACTGGTATTTATTCCACAACCTCGAAATACGCTTGATATAGTCGCGGGAATTTCGTTTCGCGTGGCGTGTCCTCTCACAAATTTACAACTCAAATATATCGGGGGTACCAGAATATATTCCATTTTAATTTAGTAAGAGACGACTATAGCCAAACGAAAATCAATTGCATTTTTCGTTTTTATTTGAGTTGATTTGTATAAAACTACCTTCTAAATTTAGTTGAGAACTAGGGCGAATGTCCTGATTTAGAGTCTATCCCATAAATATTCGTATACCCTCTATGTCTATTGATGAATCTTTTACAAACTCCAAAAAATTACACAATACGCAATCACATCACTATTTATTGCTCTTTCAATTATTCTCGCTCCGGAGACTTTTGCCTGCAGATTCCAGAAAATACCGAATTCCAAAAGAAAAAGACGACGTTCCAGGAACCAAGAGAATTTCCTAATTTATTTGCGAACGCATTAGGTGTCCGCAACAGAGAGCCAGGATACTTTAACTCGGTCCTGAATCCAATCAAATGTTTTCCGTCGCAGGATTATCCAACCGAAATACTGCAATCCCGTAGAACGACGGACGTCGAACGTCGCGCTGGTGAGCTTGTGTGAATCCGCAGATTCTACAATCCATGTGGAAGCCCGTGCCGGTGTGTGGGTGCGTTCCAACGCTGACGAGAAATTCAGGCCCGAGTCCACGAATCCACGACGACGGCGAGTTCAAAGCCACATAAAAGGCTTTCAGCACACACCAGCCGGGCAAAGCGAACGAATGCCGGCTTACACGCTGTCGAGGAGCTCGAAGGAGCACGCAGGGATGCGAAGGATCGAGCACCTCGATTTCTCTTTGCTGTGGAAACGTTTGCGAATGGCTTCGAAGAAGGAGCGCTGGCGGGGCCGATAGCGTGTACAGGACGACTTTCCAACGAGCCACGTTTATTCCGAATGACTCGATACCTGGCCTCTTTGAAAGATCATCAGCCTCTTGGCTTCGAGGGTCTTCCGTGTGATTTTTCCTTCGAGTTCGGTTCCTTCTTTTCCCCTGGACATGCGGTATCATTTAACGGTTGAGTTACGTGGAACGCCTTCCCACTTCGAAATCTTGGTACATGAAATATCAGACCGGTGGATGAGAGAAGCAAACGAAATGATTTCGTGTTGGGTTGGAAACGGGGATTATACAGATGTTCTTGTTAGGGTATCGTACTGGGGGACTGGAGTGTTATCAAATTTGGTTACAGAATGTAGAATTCGATATAGTAAAATAAAGGAGTCTTCGAATTGACATGTCCTCTGTGTAGAAAAATAATTTGCCTTCAGTATTATTCCTGCAAACTATACCAGGTCCGAACGCTTCCGTGATTCAACCGAGAAGTTTGTCTGCCGTGGACACCATTCCAATTCCTGCACGAAACCAGATTGCACCCGAGTCTGACCTTGAACTACTCCTGTCTGAAGCCTAATTGCTTCGGAAATGCTCAGTATTCCTCTGACAAACGACAGTTGCTATTTACTTCTAAGTCCCCTTGTTCGAAGGTATTGTGTCCTCCCATTCTGCTTCCGGCGTATTGTTTCGTCCAGAATTCTTATTGTTAAACTGTCCATTGTACACACCGGATCCGAAGTAGCCACGAGGGAAGGATTAAAAGGGTCCGCGAGCTATGCAACCCTTATAACCTTGTCCTCCTACATTTTTCTTCCATCCTCAGCTAAACAATAGATACCACCTGTTCTAGTTACGCGTCGTGTACATCCGTACATTTGTAATATTAATAAAAACCCTCACCGAGTCCTCAGTAATTTCTCCAAATGCAATTTACCTCCGTTTAACGAGATAAAGTTTCGCAGCGTACGTTTGGAGCTGATTCGAGGCGATAAAATATCGCCGACACGATCACCTGCTGCGTGTCCATGGGAGGTATATCGCTGAGCACCATTCCAAACCGGTTGGACGTTTCGACGAATTTCGACGTTAATACGCATCACCGGGTGCGTGTTGGCGATATATTTTTTTTTGCCCTCGCTGCTTCCGATATTTACGAGGTAGATTATCGGGAGCGTTTGTAGCCTCAGCTGGCGGGTTCGACGAATTCGATCCTCGCTACAGGAGCTCCACTGTCACCGACAAGCATCCCATCGGAGGACGAAATAATAATAACGAGGATGAAATAACGTGTAACGGTATATCCGGGAGGAGATATGGCAGAATAATATCGATAATCGGCTTCCTTTAAGTGGAATGTTATCCCTACTTTATTTCTACCCGTGGTCGTGGTTTAAACGGCAGATGGAATTCACAGGGAGTCCCAATTATCGGAACGACGTCATTACGACGAAACGCTAGTTTGTTCAAAATGCGAACCCATCCTTTTCTCCCACGTTCGACGACTCGGAACTGCTTCTCCATTATGCGGGCTTTTAATTCCCTCGGTTATCGTATTTTTCCTCTTCTGGGTCTCCTCTATTCATTTCACCCTCTTCGTTCATCATTCCCGCGGCTCCTTATCCCCGTTCAATTTCTCTTCTTTCTCTCATCTTGCGTCGGGTTTCCGTCGTCTGCGACCGTCTATCTCGGACCAGCTCAACGTTTCTTCATTTGCTTCCCCGCGTTTTCATCATGCGCTTGAGCGCCATCGTAATGAAAATTATATTAGAATGGAAATTAAAAGCTGGCTCGACGATTCTCGCTACTTGGACGACGATGTTTGCGTGGAAACGTTCGGGGAAAAATATTTAGATTTATTTAGTTTTAAAATAACGAATGAACACTTTCGATGCTTTCTGAAAATAGTAATTTAAATAAAAATGTAAAGCGTGACTGTTACGAAAGTCACGTCTCCAGAGGTTACGCTGATAAAGATAGTCTTGGTGACGAAATTCAGACGCTGGCTGCCCCATTAATTAATGCAAGCTGCACTGATTCCGTCATAATTAAGCGATCCGTGATAATTTCCAGCGCGACAGCCGTACGTGTCGACGCAATCGTGCCGCGCATACTCGTAACGAGAGTGAAGCAATTTCTGACGTTAATCAACTTTCGGGGCCGTAGGAATTTTCAATGAGTAATTATTCGGGAACAAGCAAGGTGAAAATAACTATGCTTCAAAAACGACACCGACATTGTCGATCAAATAACCAACAAAATATTCAGACAGTCGTAGTTTAATTTTGTATTACTCAGTGTTAAAAGAAATTGCATGCCTTGTAGTCGAATTATTTTTTCTTTATCCATACAACATTTTACGTACACCTTTACTCTTCACCTACTGTCATCATCCTAAAGGATTCTCTTCAAGAACAATTTTTTGATTTATCAAATATACTGAGAATATCGAAAAGAAAGTGAGAAACACTAAAACCCTGGAACTACCTGACAGATATATGTATAAAATCTCCCTGCGCCGACGACCAAGATTGTTTTTTAAGCACGTGGAAATTCCATTCCACGCGAAAGGTATTCCTCATCGTCGAAAATTCTCTTTTCAGCGACTCCTAGATCAGTGAACTTCCCATCCCGGGTAAGCGATCCACCGAAATCCACGAGTACGTCACCGCCGACAGGTTGACACACATACGAGCTTCCCTGTAACGCCGACAACCTTTCATCTGCGTTCGTCTGACGCATAGGGTTTTCAAAATGTCCGGGTGCTCGCGGCACTGACGCCGCTGACTCCTCGAGTGGATTATGTTGACAGCCGCGTTGAAAGGCGATCAGGAAATTAACTGGACTCGCGTCGTTCAAACGTGTCGCGACACTTGTCGTGGTCGGGAAGAGCTTTAGCGCGACTCTGCCAGGATTTCCATTTAATTACACTTTCCAACGTTTTTTCGCCGCCACACGACCATTGGCAGCTGAGAAGAATGCCTCTGAGCGGTGTACTCGGTTCGAACAATTCTGCTCGTGCTATCACGCATGCTAGGGGTTTACAAACCTGATTCGGGCGATGGAAAAGTTTGGCCCTTTGGGATTTGCGGTGGTTGGACAGAATGAAATAGACATAGTGTACCTATTAGAGGTATTCTTCTCAGCTGACAATGGCAATCGTAGTCCTTGATCGACACTGGAACTACTACCAGTCAACTGTCTCGTATGTTTTTGCTACGACTTTTAATGACAATTGAGCTGTTCGCTGCACAAATCAATTAACTCCACCAGTCACACAAAAATTGTAACATTACTGACGATTATTTTTTGGCTATTCTCTCTTATTAATTTTATTTGTGCAATGAGCTGTTAAGTTGATTTGCTCCTTGCGTCTCTAATTTCAAAAATGTATGAGAAACTTTAATATGCCTTGCTAGTGCAATTTTTTCTTATAGTGAAATCTCTGCGAACGAAATCAATTTTATCATTCGAGGAACTGGAAGAAACTCAATTGAATCGGCCCTTGTACTCGATATTGGGCAAGGAAATCATGCCCCTCGAGCAGCCCTTCATTTTACTATGCAAGCTGCAACGGTCTGCACCAGTAATAATATATACGTTTCACGAATCTCAGTACATACTAGAGAATCCGTCGTGTGCTCTCGAACCCCTGCATGATAAATGAAAATCCGGGATCGTGGAACCGTGATATTCGATCCAATTTTTCCCTCCCGAAGGATAAAAACCAAATAGATTTTGTAATTTCCTCGTCGCATTCGTTAATTGAAATTTCCAACGTGCTCTGTAATCATCAATTGAAAACATTAACGTGTGCGAAGTTACACAGGCATCGTTTTAAAAAAAATTCTGCGATAAAGGCGATTGAAATTCCGGGTATTATTTTTTGCTCTCAAAACAGACTACAGTTTTGCATAACTGGTACGGGATATTTTGCGAGTGTTCCGCGTTAAATTAATAACGTAAAATGTCAAATGCAGAGACAGTTGTTTCAGTTTTTATTTGTAGAGAACAGGATAAAATGGATAAAACTCCAATTTGGACTGTTACTTAAATTTCGATGGGAATTTGATATTTCTTCTGTATGTCTTTTGTGATCATTCTTGTTAAATTATTTCAAGGGACAGAATTTTTCCTCGAGATAAATATGTAAAGGCGAAAGGTGGATGCACACGTAATACATTGAATCGAGGTAATCGGAGTCACGCGAATTAGAACGCAGCAACCATGTCATGAATTTTATTGCATAGCTCGAAGGGATGCGACACCGATCAAAGAGAGCTTCATCTCCATTCTGTAACATCTTTCTTCATTTCCATGTGGCGTCATGAAATTGAATTGTAGCTGCAAAGAACGACGTCGACAGGGGAATATTTCTGAAGCAGCGTTGAATTACGTCTGTAAAATAGTCATGAAGATTGAAATTGCGAGCCGAGGATAAACCGTTCCCGAACCAGCTGATAATAGTTTAACGTCAATGAACTGGAAGTCTTCGGAGAAGAAGAAATTGAGGCTTGAAAAAAAGAACACCACTCTTGTGAAATGATTGTAAAATCGACCAGCAAGGACGCAGTGTTTAAAATATTTAATAAAGTGAAATTTCAATGCCGCAAGTAACGACGGAGTATAAACCAGTTCGTTTAAGTGGCAGCGTGTATTATTCGAATAAAGTGAGTCAAAACGGGAAGCTTTATGAAGACTCCTTCGCTTCAAACAGCAACGAGCAATGTAAAATTCATGCTCCTGTTCGTCTTATCCAGCCTAAGACTCGGGAATAAGGCGTGGTTAATGAAAGTTATTCGAATATCGTTGAAGATAAAAAAAATGTTAATAGGAAATGCGATGGACTGTGAAAACATTCCTTCTAGCTTCGTCAAATAATCCCCAATAAGAGCGATGAACGAAATTCCTTTATTTTTATGTTTTAAAAATATATCTCACACTATTATATTATGTTTTAGTTGCATTTTTACTTTGGTTATTCAATTCACAGGTATCTGTTCTACTTTAAATTGCATCCTTTGTTCCTAGAATTATCAAAATGAGAAATCTAGGAATATTTAAATACGCCTAGCTTTAATTTAAAATTCTCGCTAAGAGCTGCTGGCATATTGCTTCAGATATGGTAAAATATCGAAGAAGGTAGACTATAGTAGACATTATAACAGTAGAAATATAAACTGCTGCCTTCAATTTCAATATTTTCCCGAACTAATCGAACGTATCCGTCGTACGATATGAAATCTAGCATTATAGGATGTAAAAAGCATGCTGCACACGGTAATACGGATGAATAGTCCGCGTATCCGTTGCGATAAACGCATCCGATGGAGGATTTTTATATGCATCCGTAATCTATGACGTTTTCAGTAAAGCATAAATTATTCGCTCGCGTAAGAGATGGATAAAACGCGACTCGCTGGCACTCGATATTAGAAGCAATCACTGTTGCGAGCACGGGAGCATTCTTCGCCAGCACTTTGAGCATTCTGGCGTATTACTCGAAGATATTACTGCAAAATCCATCAAGTTGAGAAAAAACGACATGCAAAGAGAGATTGAAAGGAACCTCGCGAGTCAGACGCAGCACGAAGAGAGTTATAAAACCTCTGCGCTAGTCAAAAGTGAATCCTCGTTTTCTCGAACCACTAGGGAAAATACTTTTCATAGTATTACGTACAGGTCTGAAAGGAAAATCCGTGTTAATTAACGCCGACAAACAAGATCTCGAAGCGAAGCCGTCCGTTGTTCCACCACCAGGATACTTTACGCTGCGAAGGAATTAATTGAACACTGAAGCAATTTTGTGAGCGATACGGTCGGAATTAGAAATTCAACTAGAGGCTTGTCTGCATTCCTTGAACGGTGAAATTATAGTACGATATTTTCGCTCTAGAAAGTTTTCCTTCGTAGCTTGAAAATTTCATTCGATGGAGGCAAAATAAATTACCTTATTTGTATTAAAATAGAAATAAAGAATCCTAATTAATACAGTTGAAAAATAAAATTCTTTCACGAGAAAATAGCTGCATAAAATACACAAATACGTTCTACCTGTTCTTCAATTTTTGTAAAAACTAGCAGTGATCAGCACGCAATTCACGCGAATAATTGCACGAAATATCCAGCGTTGCATAGTTGATTACTGGTTCGTGCCAGATAGATTTACTCTTAGGAAAAGGAGGTTCGCCCTGTTTTGTGGAGGTGGTAGTAGCATAATGAAGTTCTAGCCTTCGTTATAATCTTAGTTAACGTTGCGGCAAGATTGTGCGGTAAAGTTTGTATACGCTGTCTGTTTAATTGCGGAACAGCAAATATACAAACCCGTGTGTGTGCTCGTGGGAGTTGATTACATCGTGCATTTAGAAGAATAGAGCAAACCGAGTAAACACGAGTTAACAAAAACTCGAGGGCGAGACGTGGACGCGTATATTCTGCAAAAATTGACCTACGTGGTGTATTTCGATGGATTGTATTTGAAAGTAGACAAAGAGTAAATGGAGACACGGCAATTAAATTTCTTTCGTTAGCTAGCATTTACTCTGCTTCTGTTTCATCGTGGAAAGAATTATCATTAAATGTATATATATTAAATATTAACTCTTCTTCAATGAATTGATTCTGTTTCAAGTAAAATGCTTCAAACAAAATTTCATCATCTTCCTGAACTTATTAAAATGCATTACAGATAATATTTTTATCTACTGTAAAGAGTTAATAATGAAAATTGGAAGTTGGCTTTTGGAATGTTAAATAAGCAAGGGGACGAAATGAATTTTTTGTATTGACGTTTTAGCGAACCCTCGCCACGAATTCTCGTTCATCCCGAATGCATTGGCTGTTCTCATTGTCGGTGCGCTGAATAGCTTTCAAATCGAAGCCAGCGAACGAAAACAGGGGCCGAAAGCAAACGAAACAAACAGGTGCGGTAAAAACTTCGACAAACGTCCTTACTCCAGGGATGCCGGGGAAATTCAGTCAAGGCGGCAACAGGAAAAGTTTGGAATGCGTTTTCCCTTGTCCCCCTGAACTTAACAACAGTTAGCAAGCGAGGCGTGCAGTGATTTCCTCCTGAAGAATTAACCCCTGGCTCTGGGAGACTCGTGCTCGACCCACTAAATAATGTTCATTAATGTGCAGAAAAAAAAGAAATCAGCTTCAAAGTTAACCTTGATTTTAATTTTTGAAATCCTTACCAAATAATATCAAGAAGCGCCAATGAGTGGATGATACTCTGAGCTTCACGACATTAACCTCAAAATTAACCCTTCCAGACCTGAAGTATTTTTTTTCTCGTACTAATGTAATTTAATTTTTAGGGTTGACTTTGGACTGAAATTAGTATGGAAAAAAGGCGTGTCGGTAGTTTTTAAATTTTGTGTCCTGAATTGTGTACGCCAGGTCTGAAAGGGTTAAGAACTTAATCCTGCCAATTAAAAAAGGCAATTAATTACGCGAAAAGCAAAAACTCGTAACGCAACGCCGATTTCGCGCATAGCTCCGCATGCAATGGTACTCGCGATTCTTCGTATTTAACGTTTCCCACGGCGGGTTTAATGGAATACTGTCAAAAATTGTTCCAATTAACGGAACTTAATTGAAACCGGAGAACGCGATTCGATTGAAACCGGCGCTTTAATCGGCGCTACTTTAATCTTTATTCGCAATTTAACGTGGCGACGGATTACGAGATTAAAGGCAATGAAAACGCGGGAACAGTGGCGAGTTTTCGGGGAGCATCGAGTCGCGTGATCGATTATCGAGCGAGCCAGGAGTCAACGTCATTAATCAAAGGACGGTAGCGGACAACTAACCGCGCGGCTTCAATTTCAGGCTTCGCTCGGCGCATCCACGTTGTGCATATTGGAACTATGGGAACACTATCGTCGGTCGAGTACGAAGGCAGGAGGTTTAAGGTGGAAAGCCACGCTTCGTTACTCAGATAACTATCTGTCATCGCGCGGAGCTCTAGATGCAATGTCACCGCGATCACAGGGGCCACCCTTCCTTCGACTACAAGAGACCGCGAACTAGTTTAATCAAGTTCGCACAGTTTCCTGGTAGAACGTATTGATTTATCGATTTCCCCGCCTCGTAACACGAAGGGGGGTGCTTTTAGCGCCGCGTAAAACTCTACCGACAACTTCGGACACGGTGTTTTTCATGATCACCGAACCGAATTAGTCCTGATGAAAGTTTGCGAGAATCGTGCAAAAACAGTTGTCTCTCTGTGTACTTTTTGTGAATGAGTGAAAAAGGAAGAAACGAGTCCTCTTGCTTGGCACGGAGTTGTTTGGAATGACTAAGAAATTAATTTGGTGGATTAGCGGGTAGGGGATAAAAGGTGCCTGAGCTTCTGAACGTTTGGTAAAATTACTAAACCTTGATATTAAATGATACAGTTTGAAATATAATAATTGTACTTGGAGGAAAATAGGCGTCGAGATCCAGTTTTCTCTTGAAAATTTCTACTGTGATTAAATTTTGTTTACAGACTATTGGGAACTGCATATTTCGTTCAAATTCATTTTCTTTAACACTAAATTTTCAGAATTAATTTTTTGAATTCTTCAGTGAAAAGTACAGTCACTAGGGATGACGTGGCGATCAACGTGTTAAATTACTACTGCATACGCCTGGTTAAGAAAAAAATTATGAAAATAGGAACGTAGATGTCTTCATATAAAATATATATTATTAAAGTTCTTTAAACTGAAATAATTTCCAACGAATATTTTCCCATCCTTTTTAACAGGATTTTCGAGGAAGGGACCAGGATTACGTTTAATCCTCTCATCGGTCCTCCTCGATGATATTTCTGGTTGGTTGCACCTATCAACGCTAAGTTTCAATTGTGACAGATCGCCACGGTCTCCTGTGCCCGACACGATACACGTTCGATCTTCTCAGTCAAGGGCGCCATTTCGTTTTGTTTTATTTCTTCGACGCGTCGGAAACTTCTGATCGATGTCCACGTAATGTTTGCCGCCGAAGGGAAATAAATGATTACTTTAATCAGTTTGTTATACCTCGCGTCAATGTTGACGGCTTATAGTGATCGATTGTTTCTGTTGTTGGCGAGAGTCTACTCGCAGTAACGATAACTGGAATCGATATTTATTATTATAGAAAGAATGATACCCGAAATGAAGCGGAGTATCAGAGAGTAGTATCAGGTGTTGCAGAAAGGGAAAACTTGTCTGAATAGACATTCTGAAGGTCGTGAGATTATATTGATTTTATTTCAAGCAAACAAATATCAGTCTTGAAGACGAACTTAAAGCTACTTCTACGAAAATCCCAAGCTGTAATTTCTGGATCTCTATCGTTCTTCGACTCATCCACTTAATTATCTCGCTTTAGATAATTGAAAGCATGGAAAAATTTTAATCGCAACGATCAATCACACTCGTTCGAACACCGAGGCCTGCTATCAAAAACTTCTTGCAGGGGATTGCTCGTTCCCACGAGCTCAAGATGAATAATGCACATTCTCAGACGCACTATTCCCCGGAGAAATCTTCCCTTTCGCCGCGTTTATATGGAAAACTACGGTAGACCGTAGAGACAGGTGGTCTCCTCTCGTGACGGAATTCTCCTTTGTGAAAGGGCCGTCCTTTCAAAAGCGAGGAGGAGACGTCAAAGTAACACCGCCAGCGCGAGATATGGAAATAACATCGCAAAGTGCATTCACAATGGTCTACGCGCGACGGCTGCTCTCAAAGGGGATTCGCTTGACCGAGCTTAGTTTCCAACGAAACGTGATTAGGAATTGCAAATTTACAGATACTTTCCACTAACGGTAATTCGGTAAAATTTTCAATCGAGCCAATGCGTGTCGGATGTGCAATTCCCTTTTCTGTAGAATTTTTCACAAAGCCTTCAGTAATCAAAATGGACAATTTTCGAGTAGCGAAGAGGAACATAAACGTCCAGGCTTTTCTTTCATAAGAATTCAGAACTCAACGAGTATCAAATAAGATTTATTTGTTTTAAAGGAATAATATAGAGATTGCAAAATAAAATGGAACCCACGAAACGTTTAGCATCCATGGTCGACCACGTCGCGACAGAATTGGCCCTCGCCTAATCGCGTGGCATTATTATTAGCCGCGCGAGCGGAATCGACGTGGAATCGGGGCGAACACTCGGTCGCGATACGCGCCAACGCTAATTAGGGAATATTACCAGGCTCTCGCCGTTCTAACCGCTCTATCCGTGCTCACCTATCTGTCTCCCCCCTTTTTCACCAACCAACCCCCGACCACTTTCTCCGTGGCATAATCGGATCGTGGCCAGGACCCTCGCCGAATGCATATGCATTGCTGCTTGAGCAAATAGTATGCAAACGACGTGCAGGAAAAGTAACTGTGTTACCAAGACCCCTAACCCTCGTCTGATCCCTTTCAAACCCTTTACCTTTGCAGTTACGGGAAAGTCGAGGCGGGATGTTACGTTCTCTACCGATTTTCTGGTCCCATGGAATGTTTTCCGGCATTTTCTGTCACCTCTGGGATGTTGTGTATTAGGTGTTGCGTCGAACAGTATTCGCAGACTCGATTCGAGCTTGTTAAATAATGAAAGGGACGTAGAGACTTTTATATATATTAGTTGACAGTTTGGTCCTTGTCATTCTGTTATCCTATACACTTTAATAACTTTTCTTTTATATCTGTAATGTATACATTCATATGCTTCTTACAAATCTGTTTATAGTTCATTTTCTTTAATTTTCATATTTAAACAGGAGTACTATTACATGTACATTATTGGTAACATAGTTCAAATTGTATTTAATTTAAACCTATTTTCAAGTTCACTTCATCTTTATAAGTATCGTTGGTACTAGGTTACATTGATTTCCAACCTGTTGAAATCGATGCAAACTTCTAGATTTTCCACAAACGATAGTTAGCGGAAAAAGAGCGCGCCAAAAGCGAAAGGAAGAGCAAATTTGTAACCTCTCGCTGAGAAGCAATTATTCCTTCCACCTCTCTTCCTTTTTCTCGTCCAGTTGCCCAGGATGTGATCACGAAGTTTGCGTCTCGCGGCGGACTGGAGTTAAACACTTTTTCCGAGCGAGGGATCCTCAGCGATTTAAAATCTACTAAACGAGAATTCTGTGAATTTAAACGGAAGTTCCAGGGAGGAACGCTTACTCTATTTTCTTAACAGTCGACCTTCTTGCGAGGATGGTCTTCCTTTGCGACAGTGTATCAACAAATACTTCCCATGTTATTCTTACAAGAACTTGCATGGAAAGTCCACAAAGTAAAGATAATAGTTAATATAAGGGCAGTTAAAATAATGATTAAAAAGTTTGAACCTCCGTTTGAGCTCTTTTCACCTTAACTGGTATTTGCAACTTGAACTGAAGAAGCACATTTTTAAAGTAGATCCCGTGAAGTTGTAAATTGTAATTTCCTTTTATTATAAGAAAAATTAGCACATAGTCAAGAATGTTAGAACGGGAATTTTCTTCATTAGTAAGTTGATCGTAAGTCAGTTTATTTAAATAAGTTTTCTTTTTTCAAATAAGAAGATTAATTATCAAGACTGTTGAGTTCTTCTTTAAAGAGCTTCGTTGTTTTAATTACTCGTCAAGTATGCAAGATAGCCAGAAGTTAATGGAAAGGTATTATTATAAAATGAACCTTCGAGGTTTAGCAATTAATTTGTAACGTTTATCAGATTAAACAGTTGTGAAGTATTTCACATAATCCTAATTTTCATATAACCAGTAAAGGATAAACAATTGTATGCAAAATATATTCTATCTCGATGGAAGATAGTTTACAATAAAGACGAACATGGTAGAAATATTATCAGATAAATAACTATTTCTCTTGCCTTTGCTAGAAAATTGCATCCAAAATAACTGGATCCTGATTAAATTATGAAAACAATTCAGCACATTTAGTAAACTCGTTTAACCATCAACGAAAATTCCAGTAACTACTTCTAATTGCGTCATAATTCTCATGGCTGGAATTCTCCAATCCGAAAAGCGATACTGTGTTCGTCCGCCACTTGGACTCTCGCAGACGTCGCTCGTTCAACAATTCCGACTAACTGGCGGATTCTGCACCGCGTAATGATTCAAAGCCGTGCGATTACGTCCTTGATTACGCGCTACGAAATTATTCCTGGCAAGCTAACAATCTCTATTACCGAGTGGTTTTACGCTCAGGCATAGAAACACGGTGTGTGAATATTTATATAAGTCGGTACACAGCGTAATGAATAACAGTTGCTGCGATCGAAACGATAAAAATAACAAAGGAACAGAATCTTCTTGTTTTGTTCCTGATGTACAAACGAAATAGAAAAACAAAGAAAAGTCGGTCGGTATATTAAATAATACAATTTCCAGACAAGAAAATTGAATTGTGTTCCAAGAATAATCGAAGTGCTATACAGTTTTCTTTTATGGATATTCCATTCCTTCGGTTTCAAATAAAAATAGCTGTTTTGGAATGGTGATATCTTTCGTATAAAAAACACATGTGTACATCTGTAGATCGATAGCGTTTCTTGTACGATAAAGACATTAAAATGTACTATGTTCTGGGTAAATTTCTTGAGCTCGCACAGTGGAATCGTTTGCACAACAGTTACGTGAAAATTTGCTGCTTACGATGCACCCGAAACAACAATCAACTGTTGGAAATATTGGTCATAACAATGCTTTCAGTATAAGCTCAACGAACCCCGTCGCGATGGTTGTGAAAACGTTTACGGCTGAAAGGCCACGTTTGCGCAGTTACATTATGAAAATCCAGTGTTTCGAATCGGCTTGTATTGACCGTTATTGCTGAACATTATGAGCACAGTCACGCACCAATAATCGTATGTACACAACTGAGGGGCAGGTTAACTTCATAACTGGTGTGCGAAGTAAATACTGCCATGGGTGTGAGAGGCCATTACCATTAACGGCAGCCAGCGAGACCTAATTGAACATGGTGAATATGTACGCAAGGTGTTAATTGACCCTTCTTTATAGACGTGACCAATATGCAGTGTCATATGTTCGAATCTTTCGTATGGAACGTAGCATAATTTTACTGTTTCAGAATATTCACGGTAATAATTCCTTTGAGCCTGTTGGTATGGTCAGTAGCTTCCTGTTTAATTAGTTATTTGATACTAATGTTATCAAACGTATGGATGTCTATTTTCTTTCTCATACTTTGTACTTACGTGTATCAATATTAGTTTACAGCATTCTTTACATGTATCATTTTTTGTAAAGTCATAAATGAAAATTTAATTAATTGCTTACTGTAATATTATTTCTTGAACAACTGCACAGTTTAATTAATATAAAATATTCCATTGATTCAGAATTAAAAACTAGCCCTAAGTGTCAACGTATCATAATGTTCAGCTGGCAGTGAAGACTGGCGAGTCGTGTCCCGTTATATACCGTGTACGAAAATAACATATGCCAGGGTGTAGCAATAATAGAACGCAGTGCTACGGATACACTCGATGCAATATTCAAGCGTTAAGCATTCCTGAATAACAGTGACACGTGATCGATTGGTTCAGAGGCTCCCGTGCCGAAACTGCAAATTATTTGGTACACGTTGTTCATTACCGTTCGCAAATTTATTGTTACCAGCGGAACAATGGGACCGAGAGCGCCACTATGTATGCGCGCATGGTTACGGAGCATAACGAGGAAATAACCAGTATCCATATTGTTAAATATTCGCGACCGCGGGCAGACATCTGCATGCGGCGTGCGTTCACGGCTGCCGATGAAAGAGGGCGTAAAAAGGAGAATCGATAGCAAGCAATATTTGTCCCGTTCTCTATCGGAAAGCATGGGAATACGCGATTGTAAATTATTATTTCAACGAAACGGAACAACTTGCTTTCCACGAGTTACTCTGCCCGGAGCACGAAGAACTTTCTTCCGCGTTTCGACAAATATCCCATGTTAATTTTTCTTTCCAAACAATGTGGAAGGTTTGGTGTGAACAAAATTAACGAACGTAATTAGTTCTATGTTTCCTGTTTTTCCAGTACGTTCCAATAGTCTATAAATCTGTAGTAAAATTTGATCGTAAAACCGGAAACGACCGAGTTCCTTTCCGCGAACTTTCCTTCGATGCGATCGATGAATTAGTTTTGAAAATTTTTATAGGAATTGTTCGTTTTTTTACGAGGCTGGTAGCTGACGGATAGACAGGAGCGAAAATGAGAAAATTCCTGGGATATCCGGTAGGTGTCGTTGGAAAATTACGAGGGAAAAGTAAGTTCTTTTACCGCGGATACCGTGTCCCGATCTTTCCTCGTAAAATTCTTTTTTCATCTGCCCTCTATCAGACCTCTGAATATTCATAGTGGCCTCTAGCAGGGCGAATCGATAAGTCGTTACTTTATCACTCTTCCCACCACGAATTACCTGCCGGCCCTTGGGGGATCGCGTAGAAACGTGTGAATACCTTTCGAATAGACGATGCAAATTGGTTTAAAAGATTCTCCCTGCGTCTCGTTTCATTCTTCTGCGTGCCTCGACGTCTTCTAATAAATTCTCTAGCCGTGGTAATTCAAGTGTCGTTGGGTAGAAAACGCTCTTCGACAGGACTAAGTCATTAATATTATATTATTAATAATATCTATTGGTTTAATCATGCTATTCGTATCATTTCTATTCATTCCACTATTTTTATTCATCCATTAAGAGCTTCAACTCTGTAAAAATTAAATGAAATTACTTTTTAAATATTTCTCCATAAAAGTATCGACTTCCACGAACATTTTCATCCCTGAAAGAGGTAGAAATTCAACGAATTACGGAGGATATGAATTTATTTTGAAAGGTGTCCTGTATCCAGGCGCGGTCGCGGCGTAAACTTTAATAGCGTTTCCTCGAAACCATGTTTTTCAACCGCGCTGACAGCACAACTCGATAAATAGTTATCCTAGCACTTTCAACCTCGAGCTGGAAATTCCAGATAACATTGTCCGATATGGGACAAAAGAGTACTTGTATAATTTCAAAACTCTCTCCACGCACGGAAACCAATTTTTTAGAAACGATAGACTAAATTTTCAGCCTAGTGTCTAGTGTATGTTTCAGTCGATGGTAACGCTTTAACAGTTTTCATTTCTGCGGAATTTATTAAAGGAAGCAACAAAGATGTTTTCAAGACTGTATTCGTTATGAAAGAAACGACATCCTGTTAGAGATAACTTCTTTCACACCCTCACTCGATTGCTAGTCGTCAAAAGAGTCTCTAATTATAGGATAATTAGCGACGAGTGTAAAATACTCCACGGAGACGCGATTAGATAACAATTACCGCGATTCGCCGTGGCGTTGTAAAATGATATCTCTTTCAAGACTACCCACGGATTTCTTTCTTTTATTGAAGGATCTACTTCGAGAAAGGACACGTCTAATTCATCAAGCTGAACGTGGTCACTTGAGAAAAAAATAAACTCCATTTTTCTCTTCGTTAATTGAGATTATTACTCTTGGTAATTTTGCAAATTATCACAAACAGTTTGTGGAATACACTAAACGGTAATAATAAGTGGGTGTCGGATACAAACAATATTAATTATTTGAATACAGCAAGCTTTAGTACGAATAACAAATGTACATATATTAATATTTATCAGTCCTGAATTTCGCGCGCATTTACGTTGCTTTTTGCATAATACAGCCGTATTGTTTACATTCCGAACCGTTTCTCTTTTTATTTCCTTTTGTTAGGTAATTCCAGTATATTTGGCACGACCAATAATATACCAAACTTGACGAATATCATATCTACAGATATGGAGACTAATATTTAGGGAAAATGTTCCCTGGCTTGTTTTTCGCGCAGTGAAAATATCTATCGACTTTATGGTAAAAACAATAGAGAATCGCAAATACTCCGCATCGATATCTTTCGTAACATCATAATATTTTCTTCCATGTACGTAGAAAAATTCAGAACAAATTCAGGGACGTAAACAAAATATAAACAGGGGAACAGAAAGGAAAAACTGTTAGTTTCCGTGTAAGGGCCGCTTGCAGGGGTTTGCGGAATTTGTTTTGCGCCTGCCTAATATTCTCGTTTTAACTGTTCGTCAGCGAAATACCCACGAATATGCACAAGAGCAGCGTGTATTCAAAAGTTAAAATATTGCGCACATTTGTTCATTTCCAGGAAAATACCCGGCGTTTTGATGGCGTTGCCTATTCGCGCGTGCTAGCGCAAAGAACGCGACACGAAGATTAACATAAAATGGACGCAATTTGTAAAAGCGCGCAGGTGCGCTCGTGTGAGGTACACGACCCAGTGCATATATTCGGAACTTTTTACTCGGAGTACAATAACGCGTGTGCGAATAGGAATTCAGCATATACGACCTTCAAGTATAAAATGATACAAAAGTCGTTTTTATTGAGTGCGTGGCTTATTAAAATTTGTAAGTAATGAAATACGTGTCTTTAACAGTAACAAGCCAAGTTAAATAACTTTCCAAGTGAAAGAGTATCTTAAATATAAATTGGTAAAATCCGCTACTAATCATTTACAACTTTCTGAAAAATAATTGTGTAAATCCTTAATGATAAGCCTGTTATTCTTGATTTATGTTTTGTACTCTTTTTCGAAGTATGTGGATATTATTAATAATCTCGTAGGGGATTTAATAGCTTTAATAAAAAAAAAATATATATATATAAATTGAAAATATGCCCATCATTTTGTGCCAACCTACAAATTTTATTTACTCAATAAAATAGTAAACGAAGGATTAACTTTGGAGCTGCACCCAAAATGTTTATGAGAAATCGGATGTAATTTCGCGAGACGTCAGACAGCTCGCATTAAACATTGTATCGTCAGAAACCTGGAATGGGTTTTCCTTTTGGCGAGCCAACTAGCGCTAGGTGGTTCTCATACAGACAAGGGCAATAAACCAGCCTGTGTAACGGTTAGAGTGAAGTAGAGACCGTCGGCGGTCAGACAAGTAGAATGAGAATCGTGCTCTGTAGAATAAGTGGAATTGCATTATCTATGGTCAGACAAGCCGCATGGAGGTCGTTTACATTCAGCAAAATAAAATGTGGAGCGTTCCTGACCGAACAAGTGGAACAGGAACTGCTCCTAGCCAGACAAGTGGAATATGCTACCTGGTCAGACGAGAGAAATCCAGCTGTGCTCCCACCAAAGAGTGAAATGAGGTTCGCCCTTGACCAGACAACTGGATGATCTCTCGAGTGGAGTAATTAAAATTTCAGAGCACACACTCTTTTCTAGATTAAATTTTCCGTATCGTGTCAACAAAAGACTAGAATGAAATGGCTGAAATGTGAAAAATGTTTTGAAGTAATTATACCTTACAATAATTCACGCGAGTCCAACGAACACGAGCATGAAAATTCATAGAGGTAAGTAACTCTGAATAAAAAGAACGGATAACCAAACACAGGAAAAGGGAGCTACGGAGCAGTGGAATAAATCGACTAAAAGCATTATTTAGATTACTCGTCGGTCGTTCTTCATATTTGTTACTTGCAGCGTAATTGTTCCGTGTCCATTTCTCTGACTTCTTTGCGCTTTACCTTCGTCGTCCCTTCGCCTGCTGCTCGTCTCATTTCGTTCGTTTTTGCTTCTGCTCTCATTTTTTGTTCTATTTCTGGGATAAATGCGCGCATCCATTTTCGTATTGTAAGAATTGTCGCAGCAGTGGGATTTTGCTGTATACACGAAACTCGCAGTCGATTATTCCCAGTCGTAGCGAATGGTTCTTGAGATTATAAATAGTTGGATGAACAAAAATATTACACGATGTATTATTTTTTTACTTACAAACTGAGGAAGTAATATCAAGAAAACAGAATCACTCAACATGTTATTCTTTCCTTCGCCATGCTATCATAATCAACCCTGCGTTCTAGGTTGTGTAATGTTCGTTACCGTATTTGTTGCACACCCATGTTCGTGTTCCTTCCACCCAACAACGTCTACTTTCGTATATTAATCACGCGCTTTCTACTTGTTTTTTATTTCATACCACTGCAGCGAAAAAGAATGTATGAAAGCTCGTAATTCTATAGTCAGTCTATTATCCGACATTTTTCCACTGACCTTGAGTCAGAACATTTGAAATTCTATTTTTTAGGAGATAATCGATATTAAACGGTCACGTGGACACTCATTCGAGTGAAACCAAACAGTATTAATAGAAGCGATTATAAAAGTTTCGAGCTCATCTTATTACTCCACTTACTTCACGGTGTTCTTGTTACACGCGTCGATGGATGTACGCCGGCATGTCATAAAACTGTACAAAGAGGGTTGCAGGGTATTTCGAGCGAGACGAGCCGAAATAAAGATATTCCACCGGGATCGTAATCAATGTTTAACAAGTTCGGGTCGTTTCGACTCGACGCTACGGTTCACTTCCCTGGAAGAGTGCCACGAGTCTTTGTCGGCGAGAATGACGAAAGAAAATTAAATTTACACTGATTTCATGCCACCTAACCGCATTATTCCGCGTTGTACTTCGCGTTTTAATAATTTCACACTCGTTTACTTCCACGATTAATTTTCCATCGTTTTGGACTATTTGTTAAACTAAATTCGGAACGAGGTCAGCTTCATAAAACCTTTTATAAAATACAATTTATAATAGTTACAGAACAGGTTTTAATTGTTGATGTTACGGTTTGTATTGTATTTTCTGTGTGTACGATTAGTGGAAAATTTTACTTCCACAAAATGAATTATTCATATTTGAAAAAATTCCTGTATCACCGCGGGGCATAAATAAAAAATAAATCCTGTTATTATGACTCATAATTCCAACAATTTTCTAAAAAGAACGCTTCTAATTTTACCGAATATCAAAGTCTCTAAACTAGACAGGAGGTATAATTTTTCCCAGAAAATGAACCTATTTTCATTTAGTAAAATAATCATTCCATGCTATGGCAAGCTGTCTTCGTTTCGCGCACATTATAAAAGT
Organism: Hylaeus volcanicus; assembly: GCF_026283585.1. Lineage (NCBI taxonomy): Eukaryota > Metazoa > Arthropoda > Insecta > Hymenoptera > Colletidae > Hylaeus > Hylaeus volcanicus. Next base: position 9,388,914 of record NC_071977.1, read on the forward strand.
TTCATTGGGGCTGACGAGATGAAAACGTTGAGAAAGGGATAAAAGAAGTGTACGGTAATGAAAAGAGTGGCGACGTGATGAGAGTACGTTGCCACGCGGTTGGGTGTGATGCATGAACTTTGAAAAGAAACATGTTAAAGAGCTGCACCGAGCTTTATGAATCTTTGACCGATGTACGCTAGTGCGGGACGCGCCATCTTCGAACGTAAATAATTCAGGAAGCGCCTGGAGAAGCCCCAGGATCCCTCAAGGGCTCCTGGAATTTAGTCTAAAAAATATTTAGAAGCTTCATCCAGACGGGTTCGCTACAGTTCTATGTACCAGTATTTCTCAAAATCAAAAACTAAGCATTCCTTTTTGGTAATGAAAAAGTTTTCAGAAAATTACAATTAGTCTCAAACCTTTAAAATTCAACATGGAAAATGCAGTGCAGAGTAGTGTGCTCTAACGATTTCCTGCTTTGACCCCGAGCAGACCATTCCCATGTCGGAGTGTACGAACACTGCGCATGATGGTTTGTTGTAATTTTCATTTCAATTTAACTTAATGATCTCCTTTCTCTTTAGCACCATATTTCGGGTGCGAATGCGTGGACATTTGGAGAGGAGCTGCTGATGCAATTTAACTATGAAATAGGACTTGAACATTCAGGAAAAAATTCTTTCTCGAGCGGACTCAGGCTTGGTAATAATCAAATATGTAGTACGTAATATAACAATTTTATTTCGCACAAGTACCTATTTCGCGCATAGTTTCTCACGCGTCATAAATACATGAAACTCAACTCATCAGTACTTATCAAACATACTCTGCGCACTCACGAAAGTCCATTCGTTTTGCGGCCGTAAAATATTCTGATAACGCGCGAAATAGTTTAGGGGTGCATCGTAATATTTGCCGCCGCGGCATTAATCCAGCTAAAGTACTCGTACAGTTCTGTAATAATCGCGCGGTATGATAATTACACGAAATATGCACAGCGCAAATAATTTCTGTAAGAGGAATCGCGCGGTATGTTTAAATAAGCGCGCAGCGGGTTATTGCGCGCCGCTCGAGCGGAATTAGTTGTTGCGTAACAAAGCCGAGCTTTCGCTTATTTTACCAGTCGTTTCTAGACTATAAAGGAAGATAACGAGAAAATGTACGCAACCACGGAAAATTCCGATAATAAACCGTATTATATTAGACGAGTTCCACTATGGTACAGGCGAAGTGCTTATTCTAAGGACACCGCGTGCTTGGTACGGAATCGTAACGCGAAAGTACAAAGATAACACTACCGGGTACCTCTAATTTATGTTACGTATTACCTATTCGAATGATAATTAGATGCAAGAAATAAGGGAAACGTAATTGAAGAACGAAATGCTCCGATACTTGCTGGGATTTCCTTAAAACTACTATTTATGTTCCTTGCTTCATTTGTTCACAATTCTTTGTTAGTTGTTCAAAATTCTTTTCAATAGTATATTAATATCTTATAATGATGTGAAGATAAGCAAGATGCAATGCCAGAAAAATTATTCTACTATAAACAAGCAACGCTTCAAGCTAAACAAAAGTACATCACCACAGATAAGTAATGTACGAGGCTAAAGAAATATTCTACAGTAAATGAGCAACGCCACTGGGATGGAATTAAATTAAGTTGCGGAAGAAGCATTGTGTTCCCCTCGAAAATCATTTATTTTGGAGGACAAAGAGTGTGTGCCAAGAAAGTAACATACCAGGACACTTCTGGTAGTATGTAAGAAAAGTGGTGAACACTCTTTCAACAAGATTTAAATGTAGAGCAAAATTCGAGGAGATAAGGAAACTGGTCGGACAAACGACTTAGTCGTAAGTCACTGTCTTAATACATCTTCCTTTAATATAGGAGAGCTCGAGGGTTTTCAAAGAATTCCAGGCGTGGATCGTGAAAAGAATCTCACCCCCGCCCCTAGCCAGCCGTTGTCCCGCGCTAAACATAATTAATTACTCGCTGACTTTATTAATGACGTACTACGTGTAAACTTCCTCAATCGCAATAATTCCTTAATCGCGCAAACTTCGTTAACGATCAGAGGAAAGTCCATAAATTCTCACGGTAGCTCACAGAAATTCGCGGGTTACGGTTTATCCGCGATCTTTGTTCATTAAAAAAATTTCGTTATGAGAATAGTTTTGCGTAGATCTCCCCATTTTCACGCTTAGCGTGCAGGAGATGAAATACGAGCATGCAATTTCTTATCCGTGTGCTTTACCATTATTCCAGGAGTTATTCACTCGATTATGTACTTCGCAAGGTGAGACGTTTAATATTAAGATAGAGAAACATTGGGTGGCTTTTTATGTTACATTGTAATATTATACTTTGCATATTTTAGTCAAAATTAATGTCTTATGGTTTATAGAAATTAAACTCAATATTTGGATGTCTGATCAAATACGGGTCTCGGCTACTTACGTCCCACATGGAGCTATAGTCTCATCTCATGAGTAATGTTTCCTGATGATCCTATAATACAGCGATGATACTATAAGCCATATGTTCTTATCCATATATGATTATGTAAAATATTAATACTGAAAACCTTGCTCGAAGAATCTATAACCAAAACGACAATATCTTATATAAAGTTATTTATTTCACTATCCTGTATCGTATATCAGAAATCCACGTTGGGTATGGATTTACGTTATATAATTCAGTTAGGCAAATATTACATATGGTACTAGAATGTTCAATCCATACCACATAGTATTATATTTCTTGTCTGACCCGAAACGGCTCTATACTACTCGTTCCGCTATCGCTGAAAGCTCCGCAATTCTGTTTGCGATTTACTGTACACACCTCCCCTATGCTGCTATCATAAAATATAATCTGCCTAGTTGGAAGTCAGCAACTATGCGAACTGTTTCGACTATATAACGCTGCCGTTTAGGCGTAAATACGATTCTGTGCGTTGTAAATTAATTCGAGAAATAATAAAAGCTGCGACATTTACACCATAATGTAAACTTTATATTAAAATATACAAGATTGTATGTATTTACAAATGTATATTTCCTTTGTTAAAAAAAAAAAAGACCAGCGTTGTGATCAATAATTAAGAAGAAAATTTTCTTCTCCCTTTTAAAAGCTGCAAATTTTGTACAACTTTACAATTCGCTTCAAGGATTTTGAAACGCTCTTCGGAGAAACTTACAACCTCAAATTGGACCATTCCCAGACGTAAGTTAACCAGGGTTTCAGAACGTTCTACACGTCCAATTCCAAAGAAACCTGTTAAGAAGGCATCTTTTCGATTCTCGCCAACGCAGGGGAGGACGATGAATAAGGCATGCCCGTTTAAAACACCGCAGCCAGGAGGAAGAACACTAATGGACGAGGCACGATTATAGAACAGGGTCCGTTTGAAGAGATAACGTTTCAGTTCCTCGTTAACGGTGCTACGTCCGTGAGATTTCTCTGGCAGCGGATACGGACAGCGCGAAAGTGGGTTGTACACGAGGGTGAAAAATAAAACTGGTCAGAAATTACTTTTACGGGCTCGACGTAGGATTGAGTAGGGACGCGACTACGCTGACGAGCGATAGGCGAAGGCGGATTGAGCATGTAAATGTGCAACCAACGCTCCTCGAGCGCAATCGCCTTCGGGAGTCTTATGAATGGCCCAACGAGCGCGTTTCCGCAACCTAAGAGTAAAAATAGCACGGAGCGCAGTTTCACTGAAGCTTCTGCCATTAGCCATGCGCGACGTTATGGTCGTTTTATCCAATGGCCGCGAGGAATGCGGTGAAGATATTGAGGCCTCTCAGAACGTGCTCGCGCGATGGTTGCCCAAGCGGATTGTGTTCTTATTTTCGACCTGGCAATGCGCTGCGTGAAGCTGAAAACAACTGTACACTCTTATCTCGGTACATAATGAAATTATGGCGCTATGTGCCAGCTATAGTGTTTCTGACGCAACTTGAACTGGCTGCGCCGCGTTGGAAACTTGGAATGGTCTGGGGTCGGTTGAGAATTAATTAAAGGGATCTACTTGTTCGAGATATTTGAACTTGTTGCAGGCAAATGGACATTGTTGGGAGAATATTTTTGTCTACTTGAAATGTTTCTAAGTAGTCGTAATCTTTGGACAAAAAGTTGCTATTAACCCTTTGCACTCCTATAGCGAGTGTAGCTCGACATTCATTCATGTTCAAATTACTAGGGAAGGAAATTGTTTCAAGAGATATCACGCACTTGAAAATTACAAAATACAACAATAGTGTGAGTAAACCTGGCATTTTATTGAATTCCTTTATTTATTTATTTAAATTGCCTCATTTTACTGAGTTTAAGGGATTAATATTGTTATTAGTATAATAAATCCTGTCCAATGATCCAGAGTTTATTTAGAGTTTATCGCCCGCCACTCTTCTAGCTGGGTTTCATTCAAGAAGCGCTCGACCCAATCCTAACCTGCTCTTGTCAGATCGGGGAAAATCCCCCGCAGTAAACGATAAGGCGATCGAGCTGAAACGAAAACGCGCGCCATGCGGGGAATTACGAGTAGCTCGAGGAACACTTCTACGTCAACGAGGGGATCGCAAAATCCTGAGATCCGATCAACGAGCATGCTTCGCGTCTTGTCAATCCCGAGCCGCGAGAAACGCGAACAATGAAGGGGGCTTGCGCGATACGTAGAGGAAACAACCAAAGCCGGCTTTCCGTGGAGTCGAACAATGCACCTCACCAAAAACAGAATAAGACACTGTTTAGACTAATACATACAGCAATTTTTGTAAATGAAAAACAACTTGTGGTCTAGAAGATAGTATGTCTCTGGATAAGGTTGATTTTGGTTGGCTTGGAAATGTGTGGAAAATGTAAGAGTATTTCGAAAATAGAAAAAAAATACTTGAATTAGTATCACTATCGAGGTATATGAGCCGTTCGTTGCACTAATCGATTAACTCAAAATGGGCTCTGAAATAATTGATTTATTATTCAATGGCCAAAATTTTCTCGGTTAATAAACTAATTTTTATTATTCAGAAAAGTTTTAATAAATATAAAAAGTTATACCAAGTGCTTTGAGACTTAAATTTAAGATTTTTCAACAGTGGAGTTAATTGATTTGTGCGCTGAACGGCTCACATGTATCTTTGCTTGCAAAAGTGTTATTGTTAGAATGTGTAGTAAAAATATTGAAAATACATTTTCTATCTTACACAATAAACTACCAAGGGAACCTAAAGTGGAAGTTGGCGCCAGTGACTTTAACGCCAGGCGAGGAACGAACGACCGAAAAGTTGATAACCCAATAAGATACCAAATGGAAAACCCAGATAGATGACGCCTGTGTCGTCGACACGGAATTCTGTCGATCGGAACGAAGCGAAAGGGGGCCACTTTTCGCGTAATTCCCGTTTCGATAGCGCGCAGAATACAAGCGTCGGCAGACATCCGGCTCGCGGATCCGTCTGCAAGGAGAAACATCTTGTCGGACATGGATCCACGGAAGTATCAGCGACGCGGAAACATCGCGAAAAAAAGTCTGTGACGCAGGAGGTGAAGTCGCAGCGCTGGAAGAAAATCTGCGATGGGTTGGGGTAGGTGGTTCGACGATATTTCCCTTTGATACGGTAGTGTATCGCTGGCAAGGATTCAACGGAAAGCAACGACTCACACACAGAAAAAGCTAAGTCAAATATGATTAAAGATTCAATAGGTCCACACATTCTTTCAGAAAATTACTCTTTCTCAAGCAAACCGACGCTAGAAGAAATATAAACATAAGAACATCCCTGTACATAAAGAGGCCCAACAACATTAATTCCCAATCACCGCGAGTATCAAAGGCGATATAGCGAGAAAAGAACCGTGTAAGGTGGATTCGAAGTCGTAGCGTCGAAAGGAGATCTGCAAGACGAACTTAGGGAATGGGAGAAAAAGGAAGCTCGACGATATTTCCCTTTGATGCGGATAGTGTATCGCTGGCAGGGATTCAACGGAAAGCAACGACCGGCTGCGCAACCATTTCTGCCAGGCCGATAATCGGCTCGTTGCGGAATTGATATACACGTGTAGCGTTCGTAAATCAGAGATTTGATTCACGGCCAAGATTCCAGGGGATAAAGGAGCAGTCGCTCGGTCCGACGAGTGCGGCTGGCTCCGCATTCGTGGCGATAAATTCGTACGTTACAACGTTCGTGTCGTCGCTTACAAATGCCTTTATTCGCCCCCTTTTTCCCGTTTTCTTCGCCCTCGCTGCTTTTCCACTTCGCTGCAACCGCCGCAAGTCCGTCCAGTCGATCAAGCATTCGCGGCCATCGGCGTCTCGGGGTCATCGAGCTCCGAGATTGATCTTGTATCTTCCCTCGATCCAGATGTCGGATAGAGAAAGCCGGCTTCTGCTTCTATGCAAAGTAAGACACGATACGGATCTTCCGATCGACTGCAATACGTTCCAGCTCCGCTACACGAAGTGGGTCAACAACGAGCAGTATTTCCAGCCATAGAGCGATTCCTTGGGCAAAAGAAAGCAGGGAACGTGCAATACAATCTTCTCGTACGAAGATTCATTCTCGAGGTAATCGAGTTCCATGGGTCTTGTACGCGTTATAATATAATATAATATATAATATAATATGTCAATTCTACTTCGGTTGGAGGTTCTAATTGCGACGACATGTCGAATACGTTATGTAACTACGTTTGAGGTGGGGGAACTATGTATGTTATAATATGTAAAATTGGATATGTACAGTCAGTTCTATAAGTATTCGTACTCTTTGGGTTTATTTAACTTAATGATTCCAAATAAATGTTTCATAATAAATGCATACGTGAATAAACTTTAAACATAAAACCTATCATTTAATTTAGACAAATTTTTTTAATACACATAGAGAGTACAAATATTTATGAAATTGACTGTATATAGTTTAGCTTCAGGTGGCCGTGTATACTCTACTTCTACTCGCAGAACGCTGCATTGAAAACACAAATAACAGTAAACACACCATTAAAACTACCTTCAGCTGATGAATCCGCGCGATCGATGTTTCTAAATCCCAGCGCAGGATCTCCCACGCGAACGGTATTCCATGTACTGTGGAAATTGCATTCGAGATAACGCGACCGGCAATTTCGTTTGGCTTGCAGCCGCTTTTTTTAGCATAAAGTGCGACCATTTTTCTCCATTACACAGGGACGCGTCTCTTTACAATTCGCGACGCGACGCATCAGAATGTTGCCCCCGCGCTCAAGCTGCATTATTTATCCCTGCTTCCGTCGGTCGTGACGCGAGGCGAAACACTCCTGGTAATAAAATTGCCGCCGTGCTTGTCGAGGAAGGCGAAATTCATTACATTTATTAATGGTGTCATCCAGCGTTCGTACGCGTACCGGCATACAGTGATATTTGATGGGCGCGAAGCCGGCTAAACACGTTCCAACGAACGCTTTCTCCCGATTCCCACGCTGCTAATTTATTCTCACGCGGAAAACGTTATTTTCTGGTCGCGTGGAATACGTGGGAAGCTTTAATCTTGGATAATCAAGCGAAGGAAGCTTCGACGACGTTTGAAGAAGCTACGAGGACATGCATCGTTGATAATTAGCAGACTGTTAAGGAGTTTAGCTACTCCAGAGATAAGGACAAATCGATTTCTTTTTGTTTATAATTCCCTGGAGTCCCGATCCTCGAAAACATGTCGAAAGGATCATTGTGAATTTTGAAAAGTAGTTGTGGAAGACTTTGGGCTAATAACTTTGACCTTTGGACTTTGGCCCTCTGTACACTCTTTTGTTAATATTGTGATAGCGTGTACTTTTACTGAGGATACTTTTTGTGTTTTAATAGGAAAATATGAACTGAACAATTCATGCAGTTGTATATATCCTACGGTAAACTTCAAGTGTTCCGGCAGTACGAAGACACCGCAAATAACTTTCTTTCGCATCGTCTGAAAGTTTCACGATTTACAAACATTATGCTAAGGGGATTATTGCGAAACTCGGAGCTTTAGAACTTTGAACTGAATTCTGTATATGTTTTAACATTGTCTGCCGAACTCAAACTGGACTGCCTTGCATGAATATACATCGGATACGTTTTTACTTACATTTTCTCAGTTTCGAGTCTCAGAGAACATTACGGACGCGCAATTACTTTACATAATTAAGAAATATTATACAGGGTAATTCTAAATTATACCAATACCAGTTATTACGTAAAAGTAGTATAAAGTACATCTTGGCAAAACGTAAATAAATACACATGTTAATTTTCAAACTGATAATCCTAACACTTTATCTAAATAAGCCTTGAAATACCATTCAATCTGCCTGATTTCAAACTAGACGGATCCCTCAAGTCCTCGTGGAACAGTAGTAAAACAGTGTATGTTTAATTACCAAGGAAAAGTTTCGAGTTACCCGCTGTAAGTAAATGAAGACAATGCCTCGTACGTAAGGGTTTCTCAACAAGAAAGTTCATTGTGCGATTCAGAGAACTCTCACGGGCGACAGTCTGAGCCAATAGTTAAATAACTTCAATTTCCCGAGAGCGCGTATAGACACTTGTTTATTCACCGTAGTTTGAAAGATGCAATTAATTATTTGTTCTTCTCGCAATTACACCGTTTACAAATGGAAGTTCTACGCGTCGCCGTTGTAAATTAAAAGATGGTACCCGTAGTAACTAGCTTTAGTAATCTACTGCAGCTGAAGCTACTACTGGTCTACAAAGCAGACTAATCTTTCAGTTTTTAGTATGCAGCGGGAGTCTAGAAACTGGGTCAAGCTGTGTTTTAAGCGGGGGAAGAATAAATTGATACGGGACAAAATTTAATCTTGCAAAGGTAGACTTATTTTTTGACTAAGAACTATGAATTATATCATATTCGGCAGGAATAATTTTCTCTTGCCATTATGTATAAAAGAGTCAAATTCTAATTAAATAAATCCTCTGTACTTTGTGATTTTATCCAGAACATACAAAAGACCATTGCATGTCAAAGAACAATTTCAGTTCTCTATGAACTTTGAATTTATCATTGAAACCTTTACTGTTTTAGACAAGCAACAGTTTGCAGAGATCGAGCATGTCGTGCAATCCAAACAAGTGGCGCTTCCATTAGTCCACGGGAAATACAGTCGGGCAATAAAGGTAACGAACGGTGTTTTTCTCCAGCCTAGAGCCCATTATTATACTCTTCCGCGTCCAATTTATCGTCCGAGAAAATGGAGAGGCTAAATGAACGAACTAAGAAGCAAATTGGAAGAAAAAAATTTTTGATGAAGAATAAAAAAAAAGGAGCTACCCTCCCCAACATGTTCTTCGCTAATTTGAAAACCCCCCTTGGTTTCTCATACCCAACCCCCTAATCGTTAGCGACCGATGAAGAGCTTTGCGAGCACAATTAATTAATAGTCCACCCCCTGGCGGTCACGAGGATGACAAGGTGATACGAGCATAAAAGAGTCTTTCATTATTAACGAGAACCGAAAACTCCGCGTCGATACCCTTTCATTTTTAACGAGGACTCCTAAAAGGTTTTGCACTTTCTACACGACAATTACATTTCTTTTATTTATTTCGAACGCGAAAAATTACTTTTAATTTAGATATTTAATTGGAGAAAGACGAAGTTTGTTTCTTCTTAGCAAGTAATTTTTATTTTCAAGGGAATTTCCTTTTAAGGCAATATTTCCCTGGAAAGTGTTTCTAATGTAGCCAGCACGAGCAATACATGGTTATTTAACGTTTGTTCTTAGGTCTGAGCTTTCTTTTGAATACGAAAGCCAAGGGGGAATGATAAAAGTTACAAAGAAACATAAAAAGTACAGTGGGAAGAAATGACAAAGTTGTAAAGAGAGTAAAAAAATTCTTTTTCAAGTAAAACTCATCTTACCCTGTTCTTATCTGATTTTAGAACTTTTATTTTTTCCCCTCAGCATTTGTATTCTGAAGAGGGTCGACATAAACTTCCCAAGATGAGAATTTATGGTGATAACATAAATGCTATATTAAATATTTCGAAATTGTCTCAACCAACAGCTTTCGAAGTGACATCAGATCAAACTACGCAGAGAAGTATTCTCCTATTTTTAATTGTTGTACAAATCTGCGTAAATTTTGATTAAAATTCGCACCGAGCATTTGCTTGCTTGTAAGACGGCGGCTAAATAATAGAGAAGTTAATAAGACAACCGAGAATGCGTTTATTGTCCGAAACGGGTGGGCGAACTTAATGGAAGCGGAAATGAATTTTCAGATGTTTATCATTCAAAACAAACAATGTAACTCCGGCTCCCCGAGAAACCAAAAGTGCTTTTCATTACGAGAACAATTCAAGTAAAATAGAATACTGGAACAAACGCTTTATCGTGGAGAAAGACGGCTTCGAAAACGGTTTAATGCACTACTTCTTGAAATAAATTCCTCCCAAGTTCCTCTCTCATTGTGTTTGTATCCAATAAACCTTGTCAGAGTCCGAAAGAAAATAATTTAATATAGTTAAATTACACAACCCGAGATCCTGAAAGGAACTTACAAAGACACTCCTAAGATATTTTTAAGACGCAAGAAAATTAAGATTAATTCTCAGACATCAGAGAAATGAAATTATTCTCCAGAGACGCATTTTTTTACACTCAATTTATATAGACTTTACAAGAGACTCGTTACAAACCTAAACGTCGTTAATAAACTACCTGCATTGAAGCTTGAATAAGTAGCTAATCATTTCCGAATCGATACAAATAAATCGCACAAGACAGTTTTATCCTTCGATGGCGGGCTAGCAGATTTCTAGTCTCCAGGTCGCGTGCACAAATCATCCGAAAAATGTTCTACACGCGTATCAGTTGAACCGAGAAAAAGGAACAGTGTTCGAAATCAACCTTTCAGCCGTGAGCCTCGTATTTCTGTCAGAGCTCACGGGCAACCTAACTTACGATTGCGCTAAACGGACCGGGCAAAAGTTACGCGCGCATAAAGAGCCGAAGTTTTATTTGCGACCACGTTGCGCAGCGATAGTTAACTAGAGTGCGAAAGGAACACGAGGAGGCTGCAGTTACGCAGATCGAACGGTTGACGAGGCTGAGATACCCAGGGATGATGCAATCCGCCAGACTGATGGCTGGATATCAACTGCACTCCGCAGGATTAACTCTTATATCATCCAGGAGCAGGACATACTGCTGTACACGGAGCCAATTAATTACGCTCACTGCTGGATTACTTGTCCCTTCGTCCCGTCCTTTCCACGCATCCTCCCGCGCCTTCTTCTTGGGAGATGCAAAAGTGCTCGTTATTTTAGTCGTACTCTAATCTTGTTTGTTCATTGGCCGTGGGTGCATCAGGCGCTTGAAGAGTTTCAGGTTATTCGAGATTCGCGTTAGAAATGCGAGAAAATAGGATCGGGATATTTGATATTTCGAAAATAACCTAAGAAACGTGACTCTATTTCGGGTAAACTCAAAATAAATTACTTGAAAATAGTTTCTCGTTTTAATGAACTACACACGTTGAGGGGTATTGAGGTATTGAGTTTCAAACGCGAAGCACAGGTAAAGTAATACTCTATGGTAATATTACAACATAGTATTTTCATAAATACAGACAATCTCGTAAGTATTCATACCCTCTGTGTCTATTGAAGAAAGTTTAAATTAAATGATAGGCTTAACGTTTCCAAAGAAATGTTTCATAATAAATACGTACATGAATAAACTTTACACGTGTATATATTTATAGTGACAAATTTATTTGCAAAACATCATACCTATCATTTAATTTAGACAAATTACGAATATTTATGGGACTGACTGTATACTGATTACGAATATTTATGGGACTGTCCTTCATCCCTTATTTTAAATATTCTATTTAAATTAGAATTTCGTCCATCTTTCACTAATTGGCAGTCCATGCAGCTTATTCCAAAGCAACAATAACAACCAACAACGGTGACCTCACTGATTTGTTTGATAAAACAAGATCAAGTGACGCGTTACCGCGATCGGGGTAGAACGCGACGCGTAACATAAGTAACACTGAAACGGGAGACCGCGTCGCGAGTGTTTCTTCTTGTTTACCGGACGATTACGCGCGCCCGAGCGCTGGTGGTGCACGAGATATAAATACGTCGAAACGTCATAAACTTTGCTTTATTCCCGTAACTTTCGGCAAACAAGCGAAGCACAGCGGTTGAAGCTCGCGGCAAAGTGGATAGAAAAATATAGGAGAGCACAACAATGAAAAGAAGAGAAAGGGAGCGGTGTCTAGCCACCAGATCCGCGTCTATGGCACAAAAAGAGCTACAAATGGCGAAAAAGACACCGAGGGAACGCAGGACATCCGCCCGAGTGACGCATCGTATCCTCCCTCGCTGTACACATTCTCGGAGTCCAGAAAACTAACGTTAAAACAATGCCGTAATAAATTCGCGCGCCTTTGTTTCGGGTCGCATTATGCTCCTATTCGTCGGGTATACTGAATGTGCAGAATATTAAAATGTTAATGGAACATGAACGGAAGAAGCTCCAGCACGGCGCTCGCTAAGAAAGGGCTGCGTCACTCTCGAGGATTTATGTACGCGAGACAGAATGATTAAACTTTTTATCAGTCTATCCTCTCCTTAGATTTGTGCTCTCTTAATTTTTAGTTGTGTCAGAGCTTTGATGTTGGATCGTATATCCTGTACGATTGTTTCTTCTATTCATTGACTATTCACAATTTTCTTATATTTATCTATTTTTGTTCTCTCTTTACTATCGAATTCACTTATTTCTGCTATTCGTTGAACCGTGAACCAATGCTTTGTCTCCGGACACCTTAAAACCTTGAAAATTACAATTCATAGGAAGGAGTTAAATGTTAGATATTGATCAACATCAGTCTAGATCTTGCGAAGAGGAAGTCTTGATCGAGCTAGTATGGTTCGAGATTACGTAGTAAACTGCCTGGCTCCCCATTTTGAGAGCTGCCAATGGGCCCCAAGCAGATTCATCGTGATCATTACCAAAATAATCGCGTACGATATCGCCATTGGCAATTCCATCCATCGACGTTCATCACATCGTGTCCGACGTTCCCTAATTGCTGGGATAACTGGACGAAATCATCTCCAGACCCGCGGCTTATTATCTTGCGGCGTTGCGTCTTGATTGACGTGGCATGGAATCGAGAGTTGCTCCAAGGCAGATCCGCGCCGACATTTAAACGAGGAACTGGAATATCGACAATGATTCTGCGTTGAATTTGACGTCTGTTTTGGAAAATGAAGTTTCGACAGGAACACTTTAGCTTAAGAACTGAACTACATGTTGTAGAGGTTTAAATGCTGGATTCCAAGAAACTTTGATTAAAAGTAGAGCTCATAGAGAAAATATTTCCAATTTTTGTTTATATTTTTTTATATACGAGTTAGCAGAAATTGAAATAAAAAGTGAAAACACAGTTTCCAGTGTACATTTTCCTTTAGTTGCTTATTCGAGTTACACGGATCAATGGTTAGCCCCTCAATAGAGTTAATTTGCGGAGATTTGTGGAGAACAATTCGAAACGAGGATGGGCCGTGTCCTCTCAGGATCAAGGAGATACAAGCGGACACTCGGTAGTTAATTAATTCCCTCTTAGACCCCCGAGTAGGGTTCTTCGATGCTGTCTACGGCACTGAACCTCAATTGACCCCTGGTACATCGTAAGAGGACACGAAGAGGGTGGCGCCGACGGCGTTTATACAAAGATACCGGCGACAATGGCATTGAATTCCATTTAGGTACGTAATTAAGACCCTTTAAAAATTCTAATTAGCATCCATAAGTTCGGATAAAATTGAATTCAAAATCCCATTCATATTCAGACCACAGCCAGACGTGCCATTCTGAAAAGATGCTAAAACGAAATCTTGCAAGATGGGTTACCAAACTGTGACGTTTCACTTTTTAATGGACCATTCAACGGCGACAAGGCTTGTTGAAATGCTGGAGCTATTGATACATGGTTTCGAGACCAGACGGTTAATATATAGCAGTTTTTTTACGTTAAAGTTTTAAGGGGTTATACAATTTCGTTAATGCAAGAACCACTTTTTGATGAAACCTTGGCGCCTTTAATTTTGGCGTGTGCTTCCCAGTGGCTGTCCTTTTCGACTGCCAGTTTGAATTACATTCAGACGACGCTTATTATGTATAAATTACTTTTGTTAAGTGGATCTCAGAAACGGAGATGTTCATCGCTACTTAACAAATCTTAGATCAATGAATATATTATAATAACGTTGAGTTGTTACAGGTTCAGATTTTATAGCAAAACCAAGGACCAACGTATATCCCGCAGGGCGAAGCCCTTGCTCAGTCTCATCTCTAGTTCTCTGTTAATTGGCTGAGTAAATATTCCAATGGTGGATCTCAGACTGTTCAGAGTCATGTTGGTGGGCAGTGTGGTCGTCAAAGTGAACGTTTGTGGTGCCCGCATCGGCGTCACAACATCGAAAAGGTCAATATTGAATTGGCAGAGTACTGCTCTATGGTCTTCGTTTTGAGATTGCGGGATCTCTGCAACTGGTTACCAAGAATTTCGATTGGGATGAATTACTTCGTTCGAGGTAAACAAAATATCTAACCGATAGTTCATCAGACCACCCGAGCCTCTGAAAAGCAAAATTCATCGACCTCGCGTTTAATATTACTTCTCTGGTGGTAGAAACAGAATCTATATTGTATAAGATACAATTTACAATACTTATCGTTGATAAGGAGGTATTATAGAATAAGAGGTATAAGAGTATTTATGGGATTGACTGTATATTCCAATAGCTCCATTAAAATATGAACGAGGCATAACTCACTCAAGGCTAATACAAAAATATTCCAAGTATTGAGAAATAATATACACTCACGCTTCTAGCCATGAGCCATTTATCACAGACATATTTATATTCTAAATTTTATCGAAAGTCCACTACGAGTTCAAAAACGATACATATTAATAAGAAACGCTGGCCAGCTAGGAACAAAAACATTATTTTCGTAAACTTCAAAATTTATATTTCTCCCAGGGAACAAAGCTCGACAAAGGGTACAGAACGAAAGTTCAACGAAATATGACCTAACTTCGCTTCGTTTCTCAAGAATCGCAAAATAAATGTCCCGAATAGAAAGGAAGAGGAGGAAGGAGAGCCTTGGACTCGTCTTTGAAAACTCGGATCCGTTCCGTTTCAGCATTCAGACTGCAGAAATATCGTCCAATCCTTCCAGGAGCCAATTTTCCACGAAACCCTCACCACCAGGACACACGGGTGTACGACACGCGCGAACCACCCAGCACGTGAACACGGCATTAGTCCCGGTCTGTTGAGAAGTGGAAACGTAAATCACATTGCTCGCTTCTGTTCCTTCTTCATTCGCCCACGCGAGCAGTATAACAGAGATGAACGATAATGCTTGTATAATGGACCTTAAAGTTTTCAGGTTAACCCTTTGACTGAGAAGGGCGTATATATACGTCCACGAAGCAACGTCCTCGTGGTGAGACCTGGTAATCCATCGTCGCGAGTAATAGCAAGCTAATCAGCTGCGAAATAGTAATTAGAACTCTAGACATAAGAGTAATTGTTACCTTTAACACTTTCAGACCTGGGGTCCACAATTGAGGATACTAAAATTATCAACACTATTCATTAGGACGAATGTCCTTATTTGTGAAGAAAGACCAGTTTTCCTAGAAAACTACACTATTAACCTGAACATGGAAGGATGTTTCAATTTATTGAGCGCCGAGTGGAAGCAAAGACTGGAA
The DNA here is from genome assembly GCF_026283585.1 of Hylaeus volcanicus. Lineage (NCBI taxonomy): Eukaryota > Metazoa > Arthropoda > Insecta > Hymenoptera > Colletidae > Hylaeus > Hylaeus volcanicus. The sequence continues at coordinate 9,404,699 of NC_071977.1, forward strand.
TCTCTATGCAGCGTAGAACTCAAAGTAGCGCTTCAAAGTAGCGTAAATCGCGCTTAAGCGGATTTATCGCGCGTCTTTTTTAACACCAGAAATTGGCTGCGCGCAGCGTTTTACGTGGTCGTTAAAAGTATCTGCATTTTGCTCGATCGAAAAAGCTGAGGCTATTCGACACACTAGGGTTATAAAAAGTAATAATAACAGCAACAACGTACATCTTTAGTGCCACTATAGCTGCATTTCTCTGGCGCGTGAGCAGAGTAACAAGCCTGTAGCTTAAGTTTTTATCGCCACTTCGAAGGCGTAATCTAAATTACAACTGAGCTTAGTACGGAATACTGAAGCCTAATTCAGACTTTGTACGCAGGCGGATACAGCTAAAGACAGGAATGAAGTAGCAGGAAAAGCACGAAGCTTTAATAAGAGTCATAGCAGACTCTGTGACGTCTCTTATCCTCAAGAATTTTTACGTCCCCTAGTCGCGGTATAACAAGTCGAAGTATGAGCGATCGTCAGCGGGAAATCACTGTCGATTAAATCGGTAAGTCGATTTAATTTAACGCTTCGTATAACGCGAGCATATTTCGAATTTATTGCTAATCCAATGTACCGCTAAACCCAATGATTTATTCATGGAACACAGGAACAGTGACTCGTCGTTTATCCGCGTCCTCATAATCGCCGATAGACGCGTCACGCATGAACCATTGCGACCCAAGTATTTATTAAAATATTTCATAAATATTAGAAAGGGAATTTTAATTAATGGACGCGTTATAACGCACGACGCTCCATCGTGCAAATTTTCATATTCCATTCAAGGTAGGGTAGTTTCTTAAGAGAGCGAAATCCCCTAGGCGAAGGAGATAGGATTAGAGCGATCCTCATCTTCATTCTGTTTTCTATGAAGCACCTACCAACCCCTTTTCTACCACCTTTGTGCCTCGGCAGCTCCTTGCTAGAAATTCGTAGTTTATACACTGGGTATTTCCTAAACTTCCACTTCGGCAACGCCACCGTAGTAAAAATCTGCTCGTTAAAACACTCGATATTCATTGAATGTATACCGTGTAATAAACCGTTCTCTGTGCTAAGGAGCTTATCACGTTTCTCTGATTTAATCTTTCTCTGCTGCTGGTTTTCAAACCAACGAACTCCTTTTTCTCCTAGTGAAAAAAGTAGACTACTCGAAGTGCTTGCATAGGAGATGCGGTTAAAAAATACACTTGATTAGTCTACAACTATTTACAACAATTACTGGAATATTCTACAGCCTACTAATTTACATCAGCCTTTTTGTTAATGTAATGTCACGTACTTTACCATGTAAATTGACAGCTCCACCCCAGACTAGGTCAGTGACTCGTTACACAAGCTCGTTCAAAGTTACAGGGTAATAAAGCGATCCCGAAAGTATGCCTTGATGACGAAGGTGGAAAGTTTGAGATCCTATCGTGGAACGTAATGACGTAAAATGTACTTTCAAGGTCTTTTGAATTCTTTCTAATGGCGGTCGTTACCTTAAAGGATAGAAGGAACAGGCGTCCAGGGGCGTAAACGTGGCAACGGGTGCCCTACGTACGCAGCAGAAATCTATTACCCATTCAGGAATTTCAATTTGGCCTCGAAAAGCGCGTTCGAAGTGATACATACGGTGAATTCCGCAGCGGTAAATCGTCGCGGGACGATTAACTCGATATCCGTTCGTAACACGCGTCCCGAAATCGACCCGAAAAAGTTTGCAGGAACTTCTTCGTTCTTTTCCAGTCGTTCTCGCATTGCGGCGCCCGATATGCATGCCCCCTTCCCCTCGTAAACTCCTCGATAGCACGACGCACTCGAGCCAGCTGCACTTCGTAAGATTCCCGCCAGCAGTTTTCAGAGCGGGAAATGCGACGTGCAACGCGCAGGAAGTCGATCGTCGAATTCGACGGTGGTCGCAGCGTGTTGGTGCCTTTGGTTCCAGTGGCCCGTTTTCATGTTTCGCGCTCGAGTCACTTCCGGCGTGGAATTCCGACGAGCCAATGGCGCTTCGACGAGGTTCCGGCGTTGTCTCGCCTGAAACGCATTTCGTGTCGAAGATCTTCGTCCCGAGACCCATATCATGCCGTCGACGTCAGAGGTATAAATTACGCCCAAAAGGGCGCTCCACAGCTTCTACTACTGGAGATTTTAACTATGAAAGAGAGGAATTTAGAAGGGGAGTTTTATTCACTCTTCTTCACGAATATGTAAAACCTGATCCAAACGAAAATTAGAATTGAATTTTTTTTGAATTGCATTTGAATAGAATTCAAATGCAACCTTAATTTTAAAGATAGAATTGAATAAAAACATTCTTTAACCTTTAACTCTTTGAAGCTAGGCGGGTTAAGAACTCTCAACTACCCCACCCACCTGCAAATAATTTCATAAACATGATCACGTTACAATTGAAAGATGTTCTTCGCGAATGTATGCGTGTCTCGTGTCAGTCATACGAGCTGCTAATGGCCTGATAACTCGAGGAATGCTGCATAACGCGACGAATACGTATCTGGTCGAACACTTTGTACCAATCGGAATGCACAACGATGCTTGACAGTGCAATACGATCAGCTCACAGCGAGCTGATTCGTAATTGAATCGGGAGAGAGGCCGTGTTCCCCGTTCCACGGGATTGCGATGTCTTAGTAGCCTTCGAATTGGCTGTCGCTGAGAAACTAATGAATCTTCTACCACGCCAATTACCGAAACCTGAGATATTTACACCTCACCTGGCTCTATTTTTCTTGGGAATGCCGCGTCAGTTCCTTTCACGATTGATGAACTCTTCGAGAACTGCCGACTACTTATAGATTCATTCTGCCGTGAAAACTGCGCCAGTTTTTGGAAATTATGACAAACGGAGGAGGCGAATTTCACGGTTATTAGAGTTCAGCCTGTTTGATCATGGCGCTGAGGAAGCCTGATTAAGGACCTCGGAGAGTGGAGCGAGGATGAGACTGAGTAATGAACTTATCATGCTAACGGTACAGGACTTAATGAATTGAGGTGATTTTTGAGGCTGTGAGTAGAAGGTTGTACTTAGAAATTGTGTTCCTGTACTTGCAATTTATCTTATTATATTTTATTTTATAGAGTATATTTTATAGAGTATAGTTATTATATAGGCTTTCTGATAAAAAAAAAAAGAAATAGAAAAGAGGTAATTCAACGGAAACCAAATAATTCTACAAAGCATAAAACCAGACTCACAATAATAAACTTCTCTTCATGCGAACTTTCGTGCTTTGACGACTAGCTTCGAAGAGAAAAACCGATAGTAGAAAATTTGCAAAAAATGATAAATTCAATTAGGACGAAGAGGAGTATCTCAACGGTGTCTCGTGGAAGGCGCCAATAATAAAGAGCGTGCAATTTTTCGAGGAGTTTAATAACACACGACTCACATCCTTCGATAAACCCAAGGGAGATTTTGCTCTGCGAGTTGTTCAGTGGAAGAGAGACGAATCTGCGAAAAACCTAGAGGAGATGAATTTCGTTCGAGGACGCGGGGTCAAGGGAATAAAGGAACGTCGAAAAGGGAAATGGAGATGAAAGGGAGCGAATAAAAAAGAGTGTCTTCTGTACTCGAGAGACGACGAAAGAAGAAGAATGTCCCTAACGTCCGCGAGGTGAGCAGAGTGCGACGGGGCTTCGAAATTCCGCGAGTTTCTGTAAATTACGCTCCGCAATGCGACGGAAGGAAACCTAGTCGGCCCACTGTTTCACTCCGCCCGGAATTACAATAATTCATCACAATGAGAACGTTTAATGTCCAATGCTGACTCGTAACACCGTAACGTTGAACGGGGCGAAAGTAATTCGCCACGCCGGAAACCGCAAACTTTTGTAATTTACACAATTACCGCATAAACCTGTTCGAATAGTTCCCGAAACCGCAGTCGAAATTCTCCATTCGGTGTTTGGCGTCGATACCCGGGGGTGAATCTGGTAACGCGATCAACACTGTGCAAACAACACTGTTAAATTTTCTGGTCCGTTTCACTTAAAGCAGAAGCAATGTAATTTAGGGCCTAAAAACTGCACAAGAAAGACTAAAATAACATTGAGCACTCCGTTAGTCTTTGGAAATTCAAATGCAACGTCGCATGGCTTCAATAATTATTTCAGAAAGTACCACCGTTCCAATTGTTCCATATTCCACGAGCACATAACTTTCTCTCTGCCATAAAATGGCAGCGCCACGGTCAAAACTGGGTGCTCTTTCTGGATTTCCGGCGAGACTCAGTCAGCACAAACATCCGTGTTCATTGTAGCCGGGTGCAGAAGACGCAGTTTAAGCTAGGAGAGCGACCACACCGGCTCGTTCATGCGATCACGTCTCATCCCGAAGGAGCGTCCAAAATCTCACGGAGAAGGCGCACTGATATTCCTGAAAATCCACGCCGCACGTAACCACATGCCTCAGGAAATACACCAAGTGAAACGCTTCGGAATTGCAAGTTTACCCAGTCGAACTTCTACTCGAATAACGACCCCACCCCCTATCGTTCAATTTACGATGAAAATCGTATTACAACTGGGCGTCCCCTAACAATTGTCTGCAGTCTCATTTTTGAGACAGGAACACGGGTTCGTGAAATTGTGAAGTTTGCGCGTCGAAGTGACGAGAATATTTAATATTTGAATAGTTGAGGGTTGGTACGAGGAATTTTAGAAAGACATACAGTCAGTCCCATGTGTTCATACCCTCTCTATATATCGAAAAAAATTGTCCAAGTTAAATGATAGATATGATGTTCCCAAATAAATTTTTCAATGTGAATATATAAATATTTATTTGGAGACATCAAACCTTTCATTTAATTTAGACAAAATTCTTCGAGAGACATAGAGGATACTTATATGACTGTATATACAATACCTAAACAACAAAGTTTATTCGTAGAAAGGAACGAAAAAGTGCCACGAGCGATGGTCAAAAATGATATCTTGGAGAAACTTCCTCCGCGACCATTGTACCGAAACTTTAAACCGTGGAACATGTTTATCCCCGTTCACGGTAAACTTCCGTGAAGAAGTTCCCGAGCGATTCAATTGTAGTTATTCATACGCCAGCGCACTTTAATGAACCCCCCTCCAATACTGTTTAGAAACTGCCGTGACGTGGACGCGTTTAAGTCTATCTGCGCTTTCCACGTACCTTCGCCTCTCGTATATTCCAAAGTTGAGAGAAGATGGAGATTCTCCGTGCAGTTTCGCTCAAGCTTTCGAAGCGAGTTTCGAATTTTTCCGGTGAGAATTTTCGTGCCTGTTCCAGTTAGAAAATTCCTCTTAAGCTCTTTGAAATTTTCTTCTCCGCTCGACGATAACTATCGTATCAAACGACTAGTTAACGAAAAGTTTACAACAGCAGTATCGTATTAAAACTATCGCAATCAATTTCACTTGTAAGTATCGTTCATGAGTAGTTACTGAATTTCACATTTTTGCTGTATGCTGGATGATTGAATACTCACGACTATTTAAGAATGAATAGTATCATTTTTTCTATGAGACGAGAGGTGATTTCACGAACTCCCTAATTTAAAGGACCCACGCCCAGTGTCGAAATATGAAGTGTCTATGCTTGAATTTATTTTAAATATATGCCTTAACACATTCTCAAGCATGGATCTAAATTCTAATCTGTAGTCGCGCGTCGCTTCAGCTGGGACCTTAAACAAAAATTAGTCCGCGAACCGAAAAATTCAGTATCCAGGTGCGCCACGTAGTTGACTTTAATTCCGGTAGTTAATAGGGAAGGTAGACGAATGTTAGACGATAGAGGAACCAATTTGCAAAGTTAGTTCGACGAATTTCGCAAGAAACGAGGGATACGTGTGTGGATGGAGGGAGAGACGAAAAGAAGAGGAACACGGTAGCCGCGCTGAGATTTGCAAATTCGAACTCTGAAGTTCCTGCCGCTCGAGGGAACTCTAATTATTCCTGCCGGAATGCCACATCTGATTACAATAGCCTCGGCGTACAGACTAGCTTAACTCGATCTTCTTCGAGGGGAACGGCGGTCGGAAGAGATACTCCACTGACATTCTCACTTTCGCGTTGTCCTCGAGGGATTATCGTCCTGTCCTCCTTCCGAGGACACGCAAATTTTCTACATAACTGCCGTCTACTTTAAGCGCGACGAGGCACTCGTATTACGTGTCCATGGAAAACTCTCGACGAAATGGGCAATGAAGGGAGAGGAAAATACTTCGTTACGTAATTAATTTCACTTTATAATCGGAAGTTAATTATTTCAGACGAGCTTGAATTTTATCGGAACTTATTCGACGATTAATCGACTATTTACCACAATATGATTAGAAATATTTTTTACTCGAAAAATAATTGGCAAAACACACATTTATAGTTTTACATTCGAAACTAAAATATACCTGTAGCGCAACCCTTTTCGCCAGACTAAAACCCTAAGCATGTAGACACTGGTTCCAGTGGTGTACTCCTATTTGTAGTCAGACAAGTGGAATAGCTCTGTGCTGTGGTCAGACAGGTGGAACGTTGCCTGTGCATGATTGAGTAAGTACCACAACATTGGTATTTGTACGGACAAGTAGTATAAACCTGACAATTCCACCAAGTACTATAGGACCGATACAGGCCAGACAGGTAAGCGTACACGTGTAACTGTTTGGTCAAGTAGAATGACTATCGTCTGTAATCAGACTAGGTACGAGAGCCTCGGTCAAGAATAAATCAAGTAACCCGTATGATCCATTGATTGTTAAATGAGTGTTTAATAATAATCTCCAATATTTCTAAACAGTTATACAAATGCAGAATTTGTAACATAGTTATTTTGGATATAAAATTCTACACAAGCTGTATTTCTTTTTCAATGATTAATTACCACTTCTCGTGTATCTGCTGCATAAATATCATTGGATATTCTGGCTTTCCATTGTTTAATTCTCCAAGTACTTAAAATTCGGAGGAATTGATTATTCAGGAAAATAGTAACCACGTCACGATGCCTCGACTGCTGTTCGCCTTCCAGATATTACGAATACACCTGGACAACACCGAATTCCGACGGTAACAAGCAAACTTCTGACCAGCACGATTCCATACCAATACTTACAATCAATGCTAGCGGACCAACTTTTGAAATGGAAGGCTTTAACGGGAGCTACGGTGAGCGCTAAGCCCCGGCGGTCTGTGAAATTTCATTGCTTACGCGATGCCTTAATGGACGATGCACGGTGTATTTAATTGTATCCGATACCAGATACCCACATTTCAATTTCAGGAAACGGCAGTATCTCCTTCGATATATAGGATGATCCATATCGAGCCTTCCAAGCTGCTTTCGCGGAAACTGCTACGAATAGAACGTATCGATTATTAATACCTCAAGCAATGTTCGCGAACACTCTGATTACTATTCTCCTGTAGTACTTGTTTCAAAGATTTTCTTTGACACTAAAAATAAGTATTATGCATATATTTATCTACTTTAACTAGTATCATTTTTTATTTTTCTGGAAAATCGAATAGTTGTGACTACCTTCAACGTTTTTATCGATTATAACAAGTGCAGTAAGTAATTACTTATTACTTTTTGTAGCCAATTCTTTAGAGAAGGCAACCTATAACGCTTTGCGTGGAACACCCTGTACGATGTTTCCACGTGTGTGCGTGGTCTCTCGTGTACGATGTACATCCTCACACAAACGGCGGGGCACGTACATCTAGGGTCTAACTCTATTCGACGGTTCACCGCAAATGCGCATCCATGCAAACCGGCTAAGTCGATATTCGCAGATATGCAAATCCTTCGCGTAACCTTACGCCCATAAAGGCGGTCGCGGAGGGTACCTCGGTGGCTTCGAGACATCCTTTCGTCGAGAATCACTTAATCGATTCCGTACCCCAATCAAACGCGATTTAACTCTTTAACCAAGTAGTGCACACTGCCCCAGAAACTGGTGCCAGAAAATCATACAAAAATAGAAGAAATTTGCGAATTAGTATATTAAAAAAATCTCAAGTTCCCTAAAGGCGAAGCACATGTAACAAAACTAAATTCACGAAGTCATTTTGCAAAATTCTAGACCTTTTAAAGCGCAGGTTTTAAAATAAAATCAAAGTACAAACGAATATTTATTATACAACAAAAATTGAATTTAATCCATTAATAGATTGCTCGGACCACCATGGCAATATGGGCACGATAATGGACTCCACCCTGTAATTACCACGCGATTCAGTTGGTCCGTTAGTATGATTCCGATTATAATATCTGATTATTTGATCCGCTGGATTTAACGTGCGAGCTCGCATATTTGAAAATTGATTTCGCTCGGTGCAGTTTGCAAGTCAAGTTAGCGGGGTAATTGTCGGCCAGGGAACGCGTAATCAGTAATTATACCAGCACCACGGCACCGTTAATGTCTGCGACCTGGTCTCTGAAAATTATCTCTTTCCGGGGGATAGAATTCCTAACGATTTGCTGGAATTTAGTAAAGAGACATATCTAAAGAATTTTTTTAATCTTTCGTATCTCTGTCAGAATCATCCTTTCTATGACATTCCTTCAATCACAAGTTCAGCGTTCACGAGACTCGATTTTTCAATTACAGAACGTGAAACATATTGGTCGAACTCATCTTCGTTTATTCATTCGATTCCAATATAGATTCAAATACGTTTCGAGTCGCGCGACGGACGCGTACTATTTATTTATACGGAAGCACAATAAGGTCGTTTCTATTCAATTCTGTACAGCGAGAGATTTTTATTCGGATAAGCACGACTCCCATCGAGTGTTCCGCTCGTCCGAGTGGGGTTGTATAAAATAACATGGCACCATCATTCCACGCGTTTAACACAAGGGTTCCAGGTGAAATCTGGAAATTGCAAGTCGATGTTTGTTCAATAAATAACTCATCAGAACGTCGACCGTGTGCAGCTTGAAAAATCAATCGGGTTTACGATGTTTCATGGATCCCTGACTACGGATTTTGTAGAACATCGGTCGTGTACACTTGAACCATCGTTGCAATGACTAACTCCTTTGGATGGACATGAACTGTAAAATTATTTATCGGTACAAATTAATCCATTTCCTAAAATAGTAAAATCATGAAACAAATTGTTTTCGTAGCACTATTGACAGTACTAATCAATTGATTTCAGTTACGTGCTCAGTTCTCTAGCACCAAATTTTGCACTTTGGCAGACAATTCGATCCTGCAGTTGAGCAGAATTACGTCCGAACTGCTATAAATCACCAAGATTTATGACTGCGTTTAGTAGTAAACAAGGTCGGAGCACTCTCTAAAAAATGTCTTGGGACAAATTTCACTTATCGACGCGTCGAGAGGATCACGCGATCGTATAGAAGTGGGCAATCTCTTCGTCCCAACAGGATCATTAATTATCTCTTAACGAGATTCGAGATCAAGTATCGTCAACAGACGTATTATGCTAGACTGAATTCAACGCAACGGACCATTCCAATGTCATGGAACGTGAATGATTCATCGAGCTCGGATCACAAACTTTCGATCATCGATCTCGTGTGACTAATGAATACATGTTCGACACAATACCCGAATAATCCATTTGATAATAGAAATCGTGTCGGTATTCGTCTGCGTTGTTCAGTGGATACATAGTGATTCAATGGACCCGATATATTTTTATGACGATTGTCTAGAATATGCCACGAATTAGATTGATACGTGGTTATTTAAATTAATATTATTAAAATGTAGAATATATAAATTGTACGTTTCCACTGTACCAAGCAGCCTGCGCATTAATTACAGATTGCTAGAATTTACCTCTACCACGCAATACGAATAACACCGCAATCGGAAATTCAAGGCGAGCAGACAAGGGCAAGCCTGATGGATTCTAAGATTAGTGGATTGGTTTCCTTTAATTAAGTTCCTTTGGTGAGAACCCGCTTTGCATTTCTGATCTCTCGTAGAATTAAATCCTCTAGGGGCCTGAAGAATCTTAAGTCCAAGTCTGTTCTGCTGATTCTGATTCAAAACAACCTCGTGGACATTAATTCATTTGCCAAGTTACGAGTAAATTTTACACGTTGTGTCTCGACTCACCAATTAATGTTATACACTTGTCTTCCAAGAGAATTTGTGTACCATTGTGATTTTACAGCAATAATCTGACCAATAAACTAGTTCCTTCTAGAGAAGGAACCTTAAGAGAACATTGGTCCGAAAAAAGTGGTCGCCATTTCTTCCGTTCTTTAAAGACTCGCCGCGTCCTGCCAACGCCAGAAGAAGTCGGCTGACACTTTTTTAGCTTGTCTCTGCTCCGACGTGTAATATCTCCTCTCAACTTCCCCAAACCGGCGTGCCCCATCACCTCTCGCCCCTTCCTCGTCGAAGCCATGTTCTTTCGACATTTTTGTTATCGCGTGCGCCAACAATTTGTTTCGTCGATCGTTCTTCCGAGAGTTGCTCATGGAAGTCGTTACGCAAGCCCGTGGAACCGTGTCGCTCGCTTAAACGAAACTGAAACGAATGATTGTTGCAGAACGAAAAATCAAAAACACACACACACACACACACACAAAATAATAATAACGTTCCTTGCTACAATTTTGATAGACCCTTTAGAACAATGCCATGCTTCGATCACCTCGAGAGCTAACATTTTCTAAAGCAGACGGCGAGTATAGTCGCGATCCAGGATTCTGACGTGTTTCTCTGGGAAAAGGGACAACGCGACACGGGGAATTGAATGGCGGAGATGTCATCGGATGTTTCACGACGAATTTCGACGCGATGGGTCCAGTAACGAGCGATCCTGATCACTGGATCGTTTTGTAACGACAGATCGTGACGGGAATCAAAGGGCGCCATTCGAAACGGAACAGGAAACATTTAGACTGTGCGGTTTCCTTCGTGTTTCAGAGGACGTTTGTCGTGGCAACTAGTAAGCATTGAGGGTAAGCTAGTGACATTAGTCTAGGAGGATGGATATAGTGTGTTCGAACATTATAAAAGGAGAAGTTGTAATTTAAAGTCTCTTTGTGTGTCTCCTATGGCTGACCAGCATCTGCGAGCTTTTAATTTAATTTTCAATAATGCGTTGAAATTATTTTTGAGCACAAGAACCATTCTCGCAAACAAATATTGTGTACATATAACGCTAGCAGCATACCCCGATAAATCGCAGTCGTTTTTATCAAAGCATTTAGGGGTTACAGTTTGCAAAGCAGACTGCAAGCCTTTGAAAGTACGTGTTACGAAAGCTACCCGTGTCGTAGTGCATGCTCGAGTTTTTGGCAAAATCTAAAGACGTTCCCAAGAAAGAATATTCACGTCACTCCGTATAATTATAAAAGATCAGAGCCATGTCTCTATCTTAAAACATGAATTTCCTAAAAATCAAGCCAACAAGACTTGGGAATACGCGTCACGGAAAGTGCCCGCGCTATAGTGGATGTTCCCATTTTTTATAAAACTTGAAGATGTTTTAAAGAAGAAGGTTTGAAAAATTAGAGTCACCAGATAGAGTGTCACTCAAGAGTAAGAGTGACTGAAATTTCATCGATGCATTAAAAAAATAAAAAAAGAGGAAAAACCAATAAATTCGAGAATTTAAATATCACATTTCAATAGGATTGAACTCGATTCAAATGGTAAATAAAATTTCTGTCATAGACAAGAATTTATTTCCTTTCATCTCTCTATATTTGCTATTTTACATTTTAAATAATTCGATTCCTAAAATGAACACGCAACGTTATAACGCGAACTAGAACGCATGCATCGTCGAAGTGTAGAATGAAATTGAAAAAAAAAAAGCGAGCGCAAACAATAACGTAGGAAGCGACGACAGGCTCGCAGAGGAGCAAAATCGCTCGGCGTGCGGTAAACAAAAACGATGGAATAAAAAATTGGGCACGTTCGATGACGCGCGCTGGCTTCTCGTTACGTTCCGCGCCAGTTACTTGTCAGGGGACGAGCCACCTGAACCGCAGCCGCGTTTTCATTACCCGACACGTCGTCGTCACGCTTCTTCTGGCAGGAAATGAAAGCTGCTGCTTAGCTCGCGTTTCGTCAAGTCTGCTTTTGAAGCGACGCAGCCCTCGCCAGGCGGGCGGAGAATTATTCGCGAGCGGTGAAAGGAGGCTGGGAACCAAACGGGGGGTTGAGACAAGGACGGAAGGCAAGCTGCTCGTTTGAAAATTCTGTTAACCCAGTATTTTTCCCAGCCATCGCTCGCTGTACAAGTTTACAACGGGAAGCTGAGGCGTACGGATGCCCCCTTTGTTCGGGGTTCGATAAAACTGTCGTCGAACAGGAAACAGGGAGGAAGGCCAGGACTTCGTTACTTCCTTCCTGTTATTGTTCACGACAGATTTACTTAACGCCGCAGACCCCGTCCTGCGGCTCCATTCCCGGAAATTAAAGTTCTTGCTTATCGTGGGCTCTTCGCAGACTATTTAAACATGGATATTACAACGGGCCGACGGAAATCACGAGCACGGGTAGAGTTTTATATTTCGTCGCAATGAAATTCTAACGAGACCATTTTCCCGCTTGCGCGGAATTTACGCAGCCTTTTAGCGACTCGGCGGGACTTCAATCGTTGAAAAGACAACGGAACTGAAATCCTCTGTTCGCGATGAACAGTAACGAGAATATCGATCTCGTGTAATTAACCGTGGGAGCCTCGCGGGCTCCGTAAGAGGACTTGGCTTTGTCCGCTACGCGAAGTGTCTTCCAAAGGAAGCGGAAAAGTCGTTTTGCTTTCCCTGTTATATCAGACATAATGGGAAAAATGCATCCCCCTGGGTTTCTTACACTCGGTGGCATTTTCAGGCGACATGGGCTCAAAAATGCGAAAGTAATTGATCGGTAAGGATAAATATTGGGATGTCCAAACAGTTCGTGCAAATTTTTAAGACAATTTCAAAGGCATATTTGAATTTTGATATAAAGTCAATACTATAAATATCTATACCCTCTATATCTGTTGAAGAAATTTTTCTAATTTAAATGATAGGCTTCATGTTTCCACATCAATTTTCCATTATAATTACAAATTTATTTTACAAACATGTATGAATTCTTACGGAACTGACTATATTTATTGAATTACATAGGTACCATTTTGTTCCACAACCTTTCCACCATTTAAAGGATGTATACATGTTATCTGTTTTCTGGCATGTACTTTCCAGACAACCTAACATTATGTTTGCCTTTGTTGTACTCCGAGAAGGTGGAATATTTTATGCAGTACTTTTACAAAACTGACCGACCAGTTTGTTTAGTGTCTCCGAAGTGCCAGCAATTTCAGTACTCGATTCCTTCGCGTGGATCGAACGAACGAAAAGGAAAAAAAATCCTGCCACCCCCCTTAGCCGCTGATTTCCGCGGATAGGGGCTACGTTACCTCCTTTGAAGCACGAGAGAATTCATCACGCTGGAAACAGGCGAATCATCGCGCGCAACAAACCGACGGCTCTTCTTCAGCAGCATTATCCAAGATCGAGGACGGTTAAATGAAGCCGCGCACCGTTTCTCGCCAGCCAATCTCTCAGCGCGAAAGAAATACGCCTGGCGAATATTGTCTTTCGAGAACTCGACGCACTAAGTCGATTTCGCGTTCAGCATCGAACGTCGATGCCAATTCGCGAAAATAAACGCCTCCTTTTCACGAGAGTGAAGTCGAGCACTCGCTGGGGATGCGACCAGCGCGAGTCCCAAGGCACGACACGTACGATCGCATACTGCTAATCCAGATTAGAGTTCCTGGCACCGAAGACGCAGCATCCTCTCTGAAAATTCACTGGTGATCACCTGAACGACGCAAGAAATTAAGACTCCTTCGGTGGCTCTCGTGGTCACCGTATCGCACTTCTCGCGTATGCGGGTACAAATATTTTGTGGGAACCAACGCTCTCGATGTTCCAGCCGAAGCTGATACGTTAACACAATACATACGCGGGGGAATTTTCCGTCCGCGAACTCGATACATCGACCCAATGATAAAATTGTAAACATGTTAGTTCCGCGATATCGATCGATAGAGTGTAAAGGAAGGAAATTTGTTAAAATTTACAGAGCGCTTATGGAGATCTTTCAAATTATAATTTTAACAAGAATCTAATTTTAAATATATTTGTAAAATAGTTTCTCTGTAAATCAAACACAGTGGTAATGAGGTAACAAGAATTTGTATTAGTACTTTTCATAATACTTAAGCTTCCTTTTTTCAAATTTTTCATTTGTATTAAATAGGACAAGTTCCATTATAGTGCCATAACGTTTCCCACCACACGTTGATTTCTTATTGTATTCCACTCGAACAATATGAAACGCTCCAGAGTACCATAAATAGAAGGTCGAAACGGCTCTAATTAAACGCTTGGAATAGCACCGAATAATTATTATTCTGCGCCAAACGACCACTGGATTTATTTAATAAGATTGCATATACAGTAAGACTTATCATAACGCGGGCATGAAAGCGTAATGGAGCTCATAATTCTCGAATTCAGATTATATTAAATCCCACTATGAATGCGGGCTTTGTTAAATTTGAGTTCCTCCCATTGGCCCGAATCAATGGTTCAAACATCGAAAGAAAAATATTTTCATGGATGTTCTGGAAATTTTTGATACCTTCGATATTGTAGCAGTCAGAATTGGGAAGTTCGCAATACTTTTCCACGACGAGAGAAAAATAATGGTCAGTGTCGATACTACGGTGCGAAGGTACAGTGGCATAGCACGTTTCAAGAAGTAATTTATCAAAATCCGTCGACCGAGTTGAATTTATTTTATTTGCTTCCTTGACAGGCTAGCCGGTGCAAGCAATTTTTAAATTATTTCGTAATATAGAACAGTTCATCTTACGAGATAATAAATGACACGTATTCTTCATCGATCCCTGTTTAAGGTTGTGTCACGATGATTAATCGCGCCTAATTTGACATTAATGCAACATAAAGGATCATAGAGAGTCACCGCGGCAACGGCATTTATGTAAACATATTTTTTGCAGAATTAAGTAATATATTGAAGTAATAAAATGGAACTGTAACAATATAGTGGAAAAATCTGAAAATTGTAACAAATACGAGAAGCTCTAGGTTTATTTTCCTTGTACACGCGAATATTCACTTTTGTAATAGTGTGTTGCAGTTGAGGTTATGATCGAACTATACATAGTGTAAATATTCTGGTATAATAAAATGGAAAATATGGAAATGTGAGAACGATTTTGCACGAAATTTCTCTCGGGCCAAAAATATTTCATAAAATCGTTTTCGCATTCCTTGGTTTTTCATTTCATGATATTGAAGTATTCATTTTGTATACACCAGTTTAATCAAAACTTCAAGCGTGACACATCATTATTTGCCTCGTCATTTGTGCGTTCAACTTTAGTGCACAATTCAATAAACAAATTATTCTAACGATAAAGAATAGTCTCAGTTTCATCGAATCCAAAAATTGCACTGAACTGTATTATAGATATTATAGTAATAGTACAAACTGTATGAAAATGATATGTATAGAAACGTGAGCTAAGCACGAAGAAGTCAACGAAACGGCGAAGTTAGACGTTTCCTATGAACGTTTCCGAAACGCGAGATTGGACGAAAAATGTCCGTACGTCGCGACGAAGTTACTATAGCTTCAGGGAACAAACTTTCTAACGAATTTCCACCGTGTCAGATGCAACTAATTCGCGGAAAAAGCGAGGTTCGGAGGGAGGGAAACGGTCGCGCGCGATAGGTGGCAAAGTGGTCGGCGCACTTTAATAATGGAAAGTCGGGAAAGGATCGAAGCCCCCGCGGAGGTTATGAAATTCCGCGGAAGTAAGGAGGACTTATGCAACGTTCAATTTGTATAATGTATTCAAAATATGGCCACGCGAAAGTCTGCGACTCGAATTTGCAATTGTAATTTTTTTGGATTAAGCCCTGCTTCGCTCTCAGGGGCACACGCATAACGCGCCCGCGCATTTTCCATAGGTTTTCAAGTTCGAGCACGAAAATCGTTGAATATCACTGGAACGTAACTCCCACGCGAACCGAAGAAAAATCAAATGGAATACGCGCGAGCCTCGCCGCGTTGTGGGAACTAAAAAAAAAATATTTGTACCACGCCATTCGCGGAAGAGGATTTCACGAGGTACCAGGTCCTCTTCGACGATGAAAATATGCTTCACTTGTTCACCCACGGTGTCCACGGAACAACGTTGCACCTTAAATTTCTCGTCGTGGCACCGGGCAACGTTTCACACTGTAACCGTTGCATTCATTCCCCAGAGCACTGTATCAGGACCAGTCGACAGCCGCGGGCACTCGATCACAGATCACCAATCCTGAACCTCGAGTTCGACGCGCTCCGCGTTTCACCATCGACCTTTCGCGCGATCAAGTGAACAACGGTGAGAGGGGAAAAAAAAGAATGGGGCAAACAGCAAGAACGATCCGTGCACGATACGGTAACAAGTGGAAAAACTCGACGCTAGATCCGACGGTCGTTGTGGCGCGCGGCGAGCCACTGACTGCCTCCACCAATTCCACGCCTTTCCCTGTCCTCCCACCTCCGTGCACCGCCACCTACGCCGATCACCCTTGCACGCCCTCTTCGCGCTGTCCTCGACAACCCCAGGCGCAAACGCCACGACGATCCCTGTACCTCCGTCCTCCTCTATCCTTCTCAGCCACCTCATTTTCTCGCTCACTCTTCTGCCACGCTTCTCGTCCCCCTTTCACAATGCCACCCCCGTGTTATTTCATTCTTTGCATCGTTCACCGAATTCCGAACTATATTATTTTTTCCGCGGGTAAAGGTACGAGAGAGACTTGAAGGGTAACTGTAAGGGTTTTTTGATTTTAGTGGATGTTTAATAATGCGGCCTTTGGTGCCATTTAAAAGGCTGATGAAAGGATAGTTCTAAATTTTAGTGGTAGACGATTTCACGAAGCTTTTCAATTGATTGTTGAAAAATTTAGTTGAAATTAATGCAAATAAAAGGTTTATATGAGAAGGCAGAACGTTGGAACGTTTAACAACTGTTGGTCTAAGCATCATAATGGAACAAAAGCATTGTACAGCTTTTAAAAAGGGGAAGATAATCCATCTCTATAAAGATGATATAGAAGCGTTACCAGAGAGTAAATTTAAAGGTGTGGTTATTACTTTTCTTTACGCCGTACTTTCTTCAGTAACGTCAAATTGTAATAAATTACCAATAACCACACCTTTGATTTAAATAATACAGTTGATTGTAGAAATACTATATATTAAATGTTCAACATCGTTACTACTATTACATGGTTTATATTTTTAAGCTTGGGTTACTAACTTTTGGTTATAAAATATTTGTTAGTTCACATTCTTCAAATAACACGCTTTCTGGCTGTGTGGTGACTGAGTTAGTACGCAAGAATTTCGTCCAATATCGTGACGTTTTGTTCACATTCGCTTTAATTTATATCATTATCCCCCTCACACATCGTATTACATATTTATAGGATTTTACTATTGTCTTTTACTCCTACAAAAATATAATACAAATGTACATAACAAAATTATATTTCTCCCTCAACGAATAAAAGCTTGTCCAACCTGATATTTGCTGGGATAAACGTGGCAACTAAATCTCTGTACGGTGTTTCTATTTGTCGTTTATTATTCGATTAAAATTTCACCCACCTCCGACTTGCGCTCTGTTGTCTCTTGAATTTTTGTGTTCCTCGTTCCACTGGAATTTTTCCATTTTTTCTTAACAACGACGGGTTTTCTTTATTTCCATTTTTCTGGCTTCACCTCTTGTTTACACATTTCGCTATTCTCCCCTTGTCGCTCCGTTTTCTCCATTTCCATTTCACGCTCGAGCATCTCTGTTCTCTGCTCACATCCAGAACAGTGGAGCTGACGTCCCGTTACAAACCTCTCCGATCAATTGAGCGCGTAATTGATAGGTTTGCTCGATCGACATTACTCCGCCTTCCAATTATTTCATTAAGACACCCGTGCTTTAGGTCTCGAATCGTAAACACTCGGTCCCAGCACGCGGAAACGTGCGGAAAACGGTACTAAATTAAATACACGGTTGACCAGTCGATTTTCTCTGACTCGGAGGGCTTTCTACGTGGAATCGTTTGTTCCACTTGTTCGTTAGCTCCGACAAGCGGAGCCCTGGGATTACCAGCGATTCGAATCGTTTTTGGGAATTCGTTTCCTAGAAATCAATTGGACTTCGTAATCGTTTCGCCATCCACAGGCAGCTGTTCCTCACCGTTTTTGATTTACTTGACGATTCCTCGTTTGATGTATTAACGAACAGAGACTGGTGGAAATTCTCATAAATTACGCGAGAACTATAAACTATAAATTGGTCTCCAAAGGCTTCTAAATTAAAGCAAGGATTTTAGAATACCGAAGAGAATTTTTTTAGACTTTTTAAAGGCTTTTCAATTTTGAATATTTAAACAAGACATTTATATTTCGAAGCTCGAATTATAACAAATGTCCGAAGCTAGGAGTTGCATTATATCATAAATAATGAAGTAAAAAGTTACAAATTCTAAATGATACGCAGGCACGTCCTTTTGGGTGACTTCCTGAATTCTGTAAAACCTACCGTGCGGAATATGCGGTTATACAACGTGGGAACGTTACGCGCGTCCTTAATTTGGAAAGCCAGCCGGCAATAGCCTAATCCAACTCTGTCCCTCGCGTCAGTTTACGATATCTCGACTGTTATGGTTGAAACGTATATCCGGTGTATGTGCGTCACCATCCACACGTGAATCTCTAAATAGTTTCCAGCCAGTCTGTTCATTAAATATACGACTATTGTTTCAATTTTAAAAGTCGAACATTTGCACTCGAGATTTCGGCAAATCAGCGATTTACGTACACCCTAATTGCAAAAAGAACATTAATATTTCGAGGAGTTTCACTCTTAATAACTTCAAGTTTACTTCGATTATACTTCGATTACATTTCACTCCAAATAACTTCGAGTTGCTCCTAATAACTTCGATTCCAAGGAGATCCAGAAGTCCCAAATTCTACTTAGAAATTCGAGTTTTCATCCCAATACACGCGAGCAACGTCAACCTGCCAAACTAAAAGTACTCAGAAGCTCTTAATCTCGAAAATAGCGAAGAAGTCACGTACCTACCGTAAACTCGGTGCATACTCGTGTCCATAACATGTAGGAGGAGGTAATCGCGTTAAAAATTTCTCGCCAGGCGAAACGAGAGAACCCGGGAACCTGGTAAATTGCTACGCGCAAATTATCGGCTACAAATACACGCGCGAGTATTATTTTCTAAAGCTTCTCGATGCATAGAGCCGTCGAGCAAATTCCTGACCGTGTTTGACCGTTTTCGATCGCGTTTAGTTGTGTTTAAGCTGATCCCGCGAGCAGAAAACGCACGGCCAGCCCGATGTATTTATTTAATATTAACCGTACAGAATTATTTCACGCGTTGTCGCGCAATGAAAACAGTAATTCTACAACGAATCGCAGTTGTAGGACTGCCGCGACCGGAATTCCGCCATTTCTTCCTGCGTCGTTGTCCTGTCGAGCGCAAACACCCCATTTCCCACTATTTTGCCTTCGCGCCACTACGAAACGCCGGGTGTATCGTTTTACACGACCAGTTCCCGCTTGTTTGCGCGACGTTCCAAACGATCGTCTGGAATGAAAAGTAATATTCCACTGGGACTCGGACGTTATATGTAGAAGTAAACTCTTATTCAAACGGTTTTTCGAATAAAATTTTCATTTCGCTTGGCGCTTTTGTTGTCGTGGTTGGTATTACTTGAGTAATAGTGACCAATATTTGTACCGATTCTCAATCATTTTTATGAAAAATATAAGCGTCTTTGCCGCAGGCTGTTTGAATTTTCCGAGTATTATAATTAAGCTGAATTTCTCTGATCTTAACGGTCAGACTAGAATTAGACGTAAAACGAGAATTTTTGAAAAATAAATGAGTATTGTCATCTCTGTGTGTATGAACTTGCAGAGAAAGCAAGGCAATTGCTTGCTTTTCAAATTCTCATATTCAATTCTGACCACCAAAGCGAAAGCGTCATTCAGCAGGTGAAATGATTGTTGCTCCTCTCCATTTGTTTCACAATCGTTTTTGCAATTTCGTTCCAGTAACCGCAACGACAACCGTTCAATTTTTCCCTGCGCATTTTTGTTGTTATGCCTGTGGCGTCTGTTTTAAAAAAAGAAACACGAAAACACCATATCTGTTTCCATATGTGCCAAGCACTCGTAAATTGGTGCTATTTTAGAATACTGTTTAATTTCTGGGAACATAACATTACTTCGCACACGGAACACAGACCGCGGACGATTTCATCCAACGGGGCAGTTACGTTCGAACTGTTCATCCGCAATAGCCAAGCTGTAAAGCAAATGGATGTCCTTTGTATCGTAAAGATTGGAATTTTCCATTGCTGTCTTGCGGATTTCTAACGAAATATTCAAAGAAACGTTTCCTGGTTACACTGTGTCGCTCGTTGACGCGAAATTAATTCGAGAACGTGGCAATGAGTTCGCTAAACCCGGCCAATAATGATCCCGCTGACAGACGAGACCTCGATCCACGAGATGACCTGGTTTTCCCTATTCAAATCACCTCGCTCGATCCACTCCATCTTCATTCTCATTTTTTCCCAATGAATTCCGCGCGTCGTCGCAGTTTCCCGACCGCGGCGCCGTAAATCAAAAGACAATCGAAAAGAAAATACGATCAGACGTCTCGTCAGGGGTTGGGGGGTAGGTGCTGCCACGACCCAGCCGACAGAAATGAAGTGTCAACAACAGCGAACGAAACGACCCTTCCTGGTTCGCGTTCGTGTCGATACATCGTGTTCCATTCCTCCTACCTCGTGCAGCACACCGACCATGTTGGTGTAAATTACGTTCCCGTCCCAGTGTTTTCGCCGCGAACTGAGACCACGGGCCGAGGGTTTCCCCAAACGTAGACGCTTGAGGGTAATAAAATAAATTGCAGCACTTAGCCAGAGGCTCCCAGGCTACCGACTCCTCCTGCAGCCCATCCAGCCTAGCTGCCAGCAGAGTTACCACTTTACTCCTAGCAGCTTACGTCGGCTAAGCTGCCTCGATTAGCGATGCTTAATACATCCCTCCGCCAACGTGAATTCTGAAACATCCCTTCGTATCAAAATTGCAGAAATTTCTGTCGTAGCGAGATAATCTAAAAGTTGTGAAAGCTTCCGGAAGGGGTGAGGACATTTTCCTACAAACTTAGTAAAAAATTGGGAACTTTGATAAATTATTTGTAATTCACTGGTGTAATATATCTGCTATGGGTTTTTGGTATCTCTTTCGAGCTGCCAATTCTGCATCTATCTCCTTTTTTTCTAAGAATAATTTCGTCAGCTTAACAAAATATGCTATTCTATTGGTGGTTCGTTCCTTTATTGCGAAGTTTTGCTGTAATTCTACTACAGCCTCAGGCACGGAACAATGCTGAGATCGAGTATCGGGTGATCGAAATTTCCAAGATTAAAGGACTGCCACTCGGAATCTGAGACCTGGGTTCAATATTGGGTTTGGGCTCTTGAATATTTAAGACTCGTCGGGGAACAGCGTGCCAGAAGTCGTCTGCCTTGTGTTTGCGATCGCTTTGACACCGTCAAAGTGTAAATGGGCCATAAAAAATAGTTGAAACGAGGTCGCTAAATTTCATTTACATCACACTACAGCGATCTTTCATTGCCCTTTGAGGACTTCTTCACCCATTCGAACGCTCCTGCCGGGGACCGAGCGAAACTAAATGTTCGAATTGCCATCTATTCCCTCGAGACAGCTTTCGTCGACCGAACTACCTCAATCAGCGATACTTAACATATTCCCTAGGGAACTTCTTGTAGCCAACCCCGTGGCAACTCATCGATTCTTCGCGGGATCTCCACCATTTGCGTAGAGGCTCCTTGCGAACTTCTCAAGGGCCGTCCAATTTAGCCCAGAATTCATCGTTGAGTGACCATGAAGGAAAATTTCAAACGAAATACAAGCAGCGCTCTAGTTAACAAGAAGAAGTAGGGTCATTAGCGACGTTCCAATTTTGCGTGCACGGGGTGTTTATTTACTGATGGTATACATTTTACGGGGGATTACTTGACAGGCTAATAGAAAACCAAAACCAAAAGTAAGGAAACTAAGTTTCAGCCTTTAGATGTCATCAGTAGACTGCGGATTTTTATACATTTATAGGAAACTTGAATGTGCAAGAACCTACAAAATGCAAACAATATGCAAGAATATAAAAAAGATTGAAAGTAAAGTTCTACTAGAAAAGAATAAATGAAATTCAAACAAACTATTCTCGATATGACCTGAAACTAGCCAGTTCATTCTCGACTGATTCAGATTGACAGATATCGTAGGTTATCACCACCCAATATTTCTAACCTCAAGTTTACAATTCTATACCATAGACTTACATGCGTTGATCAGTGTACAAGTAGGTTAAACCATTTTTCCAAAGGAATCAGGACTTAAACCTCACAATAAGAACTTCCTATGATAGTTAAAATTCATCCCTGTGGATAAACGCATAGTTTCGATTCAAATTAAATCGAAATTAGCGAACTCGTGTTCAGGGTCAAGCGGAAACATTTCATAAATACGTGTTATGTAAATTCAACAATAATGTGTTACGTAATAGACGAAATTAAGAAACATTTAATACGCGCATTTTCGATCGATTGTTCCCACGCAATTCTTTGCGCATAAATTAATTTGATATTCATTCAGTCGTGGCAAAACTATTATCGAATAAACCTGGAACGAGCGTCACATTCGTCAGGAATTATGATGAACGAGATGCTAATACGAATGGCATCAAATAAAGAAATTCTTGACCACGGAATTGTTTCATAACTATTCATTGTTCATTCACAGTCATTAATTCATTGACATTGTCTGTTGGATTTTCTCAAAAGCTTATGGACTTCGAGATCTTCCAAATAATTTATAACATTTAATAGCTACATGATCGTGTTCCTGCACATTTATATAACATTTGTTTGTTAGGGGCTGAAGTCGAATTTCCTAAAATAGTAAGAGTTCTCGATAAAGGCAACAAGTCGAAGACAGAGGTGTGTGCTCCGTCACTGGTCAATTGCTGATGGAAATAAAATCCGTAAGGGGATATTAATGTGACGACGCCCCACCTCGTTTAACTTTACGTATTGGCTTGACAATAGCTATGTGATCTCGTGGTATTTTAAAGACCTTACGCGCTTTAAATGAATGTACATATTAACTGAGAATACCGTGACACGGATTTACATTGTGCGTACAAAGGCCACCTTTATAAATACGCTTCGCACGGACCGATCCCTGAACATTTAAGCTAATATACTAATCAGGTTTGGTTTAATACGCTTCTATGTGTATAACATAGTGTACACTCTACGTGGCACCGTCCCGTTATAAACATAAAAGCGTAAGTTGCTGGGTTAAGTTTCCCGTGTGATTCGTGTGTTTTGAACAAGGAAAAACGGCGAACGCTGAAAATGGGAATTGCGGAGTTGTACGATTTTTATTGGAATCAATGCGCTGGTGAGTAATTCGATGAAGTTAGAAGATAGATATCAGACAGCAAAAAAATTTTAAACGAAAAATATTAAAAGTCTTATAGTCTTGATGTTTTTCTTTGTGTCAACGATTGAGATATGAAAGTGAGTTGTCTAGAGTCCTCTTTCCTTAACGATAAATTGAAAATTTATTCTCAATGCTTCAAGAACGTAACAAAGTTTAATTCCACCCTTTTGAATAGAAGTTTATTTTTATGGCAAAATTGTGCTATTTTAAGGCATATCTGTCCCAAAATTCAATAGTGCTACTATTTGAACTTCGTTAAGCTTGTACGATCTCGAGTCACAGGTCATCGTACTCGTCTATCTACGAGAATTGTCTTTCAGAGCAGACAATTCTGAATTAAAGTTGAATTCCCAGAAAATTAACAGTTCCAAGATTATAATTCCAATTACTTGTAATTTCAGATCCACGAACGAACCATTTGCCGTTCGTTAGCTCGCCCATTCTTATCCCGACCATTATATTCACGTATCTGTACTTTGTTTTAAAATATGGACCGGAGTATATGAAGGACAGGAAACCGTACAAATTGAAAACTTTCATAAAATACTACAACGTCTTCCAAATCATCGCCAATGCGTGTATAGTGCAGCAATTCATCAGCGTTGGTTGGTTCACCGAAATATCAGTATTTTGCGAATTACCAGACTACTCCTACAAACCTGGTCCCTACAAGGTACTTAGAGATCAACGTAATCATGAAACCATATTACAATAAGTCGCCTGAAATCATTGCATGAACACGATATATTGAACATTCTATATAAGTTAACATTCGCTTAAATATACTAATTAAATCGTGACTATTTTATCCTTTCGTTCTTTAAATTGAGAATTATATTAATTTATATTATTTATTGTGATATATCTGCAACTGTGATACATATTTCTTTAGAATATAGTCGCTAATATTCACGATTAATGTTTCGTATCGATTCGTTTTGTCGTTACAGCTGGCTCACATAATGTGGCTCGGGACAATAATGAAATTAATCGACTTGGTCGAAACGGTGGTATTCGTGCTGAGGAAAAAGGACAGTCAAGTCTCCTTTTTACATCTGTACCATCACATATCGACGCTGCTGTTGTCTTGGTACATAACGAGATACTACGCAATTGCCATGGCGTCGTTTACGCTTTTAGTAAACTGCACCGTCCACGTGATCATGTACACCTATTATTTGTTCAGCGCATTTGGCGACAACGCGCAGAAACTGTTAAACCCGTTCAAACCTCTGCTGACCATCACTCAAATGGTAAGCATTGATCGGAAAAGTTGGTACCTTCCTTGTACAATGTTTGACTTTTTAGTTTGACCTTTCAGTTTGACCTTCAAGATCCATTAAAATTATTACATGTAAATTCCTAAATGTATAATCCTCGATTTCTGATACTAAATTAACGAACACTATGCCACTTTCTCAACAGGCACAATTCGTCATCCTGCTGCTGCAGCACTCGCAATCGTTTTTGCCATCGTGTCCAGTGTCGAGGGTGCCAGGCACGATATCTGGGATTAACCTGATCATGAATTTCGTCCTATTCTACAACTTTTACCAGAGAAGGTACAAGCCACAAGGAAAGAAGAGTTGAAACAGCATATACTGTATCTTTCAGTTACAAGTGTTAATGTTCTTTGCTGCGTTTAAACCACGACACTACCCACGATTATATCATCCTGCAACTTTATACCAAACGAGTAATCCATATGTACTATTCGAAAATACGGAACGAAAGTTCTGTACGAAAATATTTGTTCACAATAGTACGTTAGTAAGTAACAATTTAACATTGTTACTATTGTAAATAAAGCATGAATATTGAACGCCTATCGTATGTAAAACAGAGATTCCACTGAAAGAATACAATCAAAGTCAAATTCAAATGATACGCGACACCCGACGATTACCATATTCAAATCCATAGAAAAGATAACAATAGAGTGAAATTACATACGCGAGTGCGTCTATATTTGCACGAATTAAAATCGAACACAGTGTTTCATTTCTATGGGCGCGAACCTCTGGCTCGCTGTCGTCGATTGTAATAACAGTACGCGTACTAGATAAAGAGGAGAAGCGATCAAAATTCAGAGCTATGGACGATAGATAAAATAATTCTTATCGAGGGAACAAATAGAGAAGGCGACTAATGCTTTACACGATACTCTAAAATATTTAATTAGACACATATAGTGAATTAATAATTTTGCACTTACACACATACGTTCTTCTATGAGTTTCTGCTGTTTCCAAAAGACAAGCCAAGAATTTACTCACCTGAAACATAGAAAGACACGTTAATATAATCTCTGCGAACAAGAGCAGTTGTGGTAGTATTTTATTAGGAAATAATATTTCTTTTTAGTAGGATATGTGTACAAAGAATTTCCTGACAATTCAACAATTTCTGAGATGTTGTAATGATTCAAGAAATTTCCAGAATCGCACTGGACTTCATTCAATCGATCAACCGTGCTTGCATCCGATAGTCTTCGGAACTGAAACTTTCAGTGAATTAATTGCATTCGAATATCCTATTCAAGTTTGTCAATAAAGATCTCGAGATACGAAGAGACTCTTTTCGAGAGGCTCATAAAATATAAGTCCACGTTCTTCGAGCAGTCAATTAAGATTAAATTTAAAAGGATATTCAGAAACTTCGTCGAAAGTATTCTTATTTATTGTGCCTTGTCGATTGTAAATGTTTTTAGTAGCTCGATCGTAGAATAAAAAATTTGTTTGAAGAGATTTAAATAAAAATGCAAATAACGAAGCGAATGGTGAAACAGTTTCTGAAATTCAAGTGTGTTGGAACAGAAATGGGCGAATGAATAAAACAAAGGTATAGAAATTAATTCGCGACGTTTATCTGATTTAATACTTCGATTTTTGCTCCTGTCTATTGTGAAATCATTTATTATGTATTTTAAATTCTAATTTTCGATTAATGAGCAATGAATAAACAGTTGTTTGATAAACGAAACTTGTATCCAAAGAAGAATTGTGCCCATTCCTGTTTCGAATCAGAAATTTATTCAAATTATGTAGTACGAATAAAAAACGCTTCGCGTAAAACTGAAGTCAAAAACAGGAACAAAACCACGAACAATTTGATCAGGTCAATGACAGCTTGCGATGCTGTTTCTGCAAATACCGAGCGTTTTTAATTAATTTCATCGTTTTCAACGCGAAAATCAAAATACAACGAGACGGGCACAGCGAATTCAATTTTCAGTGTGCAGCGATATGAAATGGATGATACAAACTTTGAGGAAACCATTCAATTTATCACCTTCCATTTCTAGTTGAGAGATTAATTATGGCTCCCGTGGCGGGATCGCATTTCAATAGGAAGCCTTAAAAGATTAGGTTTCAGTGTGTATCTTCAAAAGATTGAATTTCAAAGTGCAACTCATGATGATATAGTATAGCAAACCTGAGAAATTGTGTTCCTCGGCATTACAAACGACAAAAAAATGCAATAAGCGACGAAGATAAATGAAAGCCAAAAAGAATGGCCAAAGAAAAACAAAAACTTGTGAAGCTGTTCGTGAAAAATAAACCTGTGGCATAATATAATACATCTTTCTGTCGCTTTAAATACAATCTTACTCTTGATTTCATTTGATCGAATTTAATTTCCTGATCATTAATTTAATTTGTGACAACTGTTTATCCACTGACTAGATGGGCCCAATGGTCCTAAGCAATTTTTCCACTGGAAAACGTTCCGTCAAGATAAACTTATAATTCCGCTGCAATTCTTGAGAAATAAAAAAGTCAAGAATTCAAAAGCAGGACTTTGCAAACATTTAGACATCGAAGTAAATGTTAAGTTCGACAAAGAATACCTTCAGAAAAAGATACATCGAAGTTACCGATAGCAATACGAACGAAATAAGTCGCCGGAGCTTCTTGGCGATGGTTTCCAATAACGACATCGACCCAGTCAGGACTAATCCTTGTAATTCTGCAAGCCAAAGCTCGATAACGTTTCTCGTTCTGGAGCATCGTCGACATCTTTAACCGATCGATAATTACCAAGCAGAAAACGTTTCTGGGCTCGTACCGTTCCGCTTTACGTGCCATTAGATTCAGAGAATCCTAATTCCGGTTCGTTGCGGTGCGCGCTCGAGCAACCAGGATGATAAGAGCCAGGTCGAACGGACCTGTTTCTCAACGTCCAGGACGTTCGCTCCACGGATCGTCGGTATCCTCTGGTGACTAAAAATCGACGGTCGGTATAACGTCGGCAGCTTCAGGAGCCCCAGAAGCCTCGTAACAATGGAAATATCTTAGCTGGAAGCGCACTACGTTCCTGAAATTATTTTCGACGATCGTCGAGGCTCCCGACATTTTATCGCCCGCTACGCTTACGGACGACCCTCGCCAAGTTTACCAAGCGAAACGAGCGTCCTCGAACTTCTATTAAGCGAAGCAATTTTTTGAACTTTCATAGAGGGTCGTCCGTAACTATTAATTCCGAGCCATTGAAGCGGGAGGCCTCAATTACCGAGATCCGGGCCGAAAAATCTTCCGCTTAATTTACTGCTTATAATTTGGCCTCGCGAATCGGCCGCGAAGACGACGTCTGAAACCGCTAGGTGCTAGCTCGAGCGAATTTTAGCGAAGAATTTTCATGAAAGATCCGCGAAACTTCAAAATGAACTTCCCATCTCACGCGCTGGTGAAATCCATTCGTTGAATTTTTCCTTAGAAATCCAAAGTCACTTCAGCCGACATTTATTACGGTCTCCAGTTACCTCGCGCCTTGGGAGGGAAAATAAACTTTAAAGTGACATATTTGGGATTTCTGTTCGGGGAGAAGCAGACGATACAGTGGATTGATTCTTTTCGAAGCTGATGGTATGCGCGTGGAAACGCTGTATGTCTTTTTTCAGTGCAGTTTTGATACTGTCATGTGTTACACGAATTTATGAAAAGCATTTTGTGACGTGTCGTACTTTATATAAATTTTTTTAGGGTTTCAGAAGATGTCTTTCATCATTAGAAGATGATTTCTCAACGCGTAGAAGGTAATAACGCGTTAGTTTGCCTAACTATTTGGCCAATAAAACCATCCAAAAAAAATTTCACTTAAGCCCCATCGTTTTAACATACCTTATAGTTTCAGAATTCCCGCGAACACTGTATAGAAGAAGAACGATGGAATTCATCGCTTGGAAGTAATCGCGCGATAATTTCATACCGCCAGGGGGGTGCAAAACCTCACAGACACTCTAACGAACATGTTTCTCGTAGTTTCGGCTCCACGTGCGCTTTAAAAGCCCATTATCTAACAGAATTCGTTTCGCGGCCGCGTCCCCTCCTTCTCGAATAACTGAGAAACCTATGCCAAAAAATAACCGTATAAAAGAAAGAAACAAATTGCAGTGTCCCACTGCGTTAAAAGCTCATATTTTTGCAAAATTGCAGCGAATATTTGGTCGAAATGGCACGCTGGGAAAAAATAACGGTTCAAATTTTTCCTCCGCAAACGATTTCGTAGCGTAGCCATCAAATAGTTTACCAGTGTTCCTTGTTTTCTGTGGAATTAAAAGTACCTCAAGTATTTACGTGGCACGAGTCCCAAGCACGATAAAACCGATTTACAGAAATTAAACCTGTTGGAGTCTGTTTATGTCTGAATCGCGAGTTACCATTTAATACTCATTTTATCCTGCGTTTTTGATACGTAAATCATTGATTCATAGACGCTTGATAACAAATTCTCGGGCAGAATAATTCACGAAACTAGGAGTTCCAGACATCAAAGACAGTCCGACTTCGAA
Organism: Hylaeus volcanicus; assembly: GCF_026283585.1. Lineage (NCBI taxonomy): Eukaryota > Metazoa > Arthropoda > Insecta > Hymenoptera > Colletidae > Hylaeus > Hylaeus volcanicus. The sequence goes on from NC_071977.1 coordinate 9,434,154, forward strand.
GTATGAAATTGCCAGGCGAAGGATGCAAAGAGCGTTTCTCCATCTCCCACAAAGCTTTCAGTAAATTTTTCTTTTGTAGAATAACGAAAATCGAAATTACTTTTCTGCCAGCATAAAAGTTCAAATATGAGTTTCACGTTCAATTTAATAATCAGCTGTGATCCGTATGGAGGCACGCGAAGATTTAGATCAGCGATGGAGAACCGTTTTCGTATTAGACAACCACATATCGCTGAACTGTATGGAGAATAGATGTTGTCGGAAGTACGTGAATGGGATTCCTCGTAAATGGAGCCTCGTAATAAAAACTTTCATTCTACATTTGCGAATTGTTCTGTAGATGGCCACATGAAGCCTGAATAACGTACGTCCTCTCACCTTAGTTCAAGTAAAACTCGCACACACTCGTACGACCGCGATCAAAAGCTTCAGGAAGCGTAAAGATCCATAAAGTTTTGAAGGATGCCAGAAATTGGAACAGAAACGAGTAGTCTCGATGCAGCCGTGAGAATGCAAATATCAATATTGCTACGTGCAGAGGGATATGCAATAGAACGGTAAAAGACAGAGACGCAGAACTCGACAATTGAGAGATCGACGTAAGCGTTTTAAACAAGTATACCCGCATCGCTTTTGTTCCCCGTGGGCTGTTATATCGTCACTTTGCACTGTGCCTGCCGCGACCATTGTTCTTCCCTATGAAACGCCGGTTGACATACTTGCCTACGTCGACGGTTCCCTCCTGAACAATGTAAAATAGCTAACTAATACGTATCCACTGTCGCCGTTAAATGAAACAACCCCTCGCCGCATTATTCAATTCGCTTTCGTTAACGAGAAGGGACTGTCGAATCAATTTTCGATTTCAGCGCGCGCCCCTAATCAGAAATTTCTCTACAAAGTAAGTAATGGAAATAAAACAGTCTGTGAGAACATTGTCAAATATACAGAGAGGCTCCAAATAAATATTCTGTCTATACTTAAGACGAATAGATGCATAAGTTTCAGCCACATATTTCTAGAATTATATGATTAATTAGCTACCCATATGGATCTTCAATTGGCCACGATACGAGACTGAATTTTAAACATCTAGCCAGGTACTAAAAGTTGCGTGTCGGAATTAAAGAGTGGAGTATCCACCGAGGTGTATTTTAGAGTAAGTACGGGTAATTCGGGTCATTTGTTGTTAAGAGCCAGGAACAACAGAGTCGCTTAGAAAACAAAGAACGAAAAAGTTTCCGAGCGTGGCTGATACAAAACGATATTTCTCTTTCGGGCGGAAAAAGCGTACGTGCGATAAGACGTGGAATTACCCCGCGTAGTAAAGACCAGCACCATTGTTAAGAAACGTCATACTCTGGGAAAGAACTCGATTACTCCTGCTCCACGACTCGGCCCGATGAAATATTGCGGGTCGCGTTTTTATGGTAATAATAAGGACGACGATTCCACACCCCTCTCGTTTAAAACTTTCGCGAGCGTTGATTTAGAATAGCAAAAGAAACTGGTGGCCAAAGCAGCGGAGATAAACTGGGAGAGACGAAGCGAAGCAGATCTGGAAAATATAAATAGGGCAAATTAATAACGGAGATTTAAGTTAAAAGTAATTCCCACCATTACTTTTCATGTATTTCTCGCACATCTTTTTATATGCATTCATTTTCTCGGGCAATAAAACGTTCTATCTAAATCTGTCCATTTCCATTTCGGCAAGAGATTCTTTTTGAAATTTCCACTTTAGCAAAAAGCTGTTCTCTAGAACAGAATACGTAGTTATAAATTACTATTTTATAGTTTCATAATAGCTCGTGGAAGTATATAGCTCGTCCGTAAGAGTAGAGTGAATAATAAAGTTCTATTAAATCATTCCCTTCGGTATCTTCCAGAGGATTCCCGCGATATTGCAGGGACACGTGCAACATGCAATATTTGCACCTGTTCGATTCGGAGAAGCAACGGCGTCGAATATTTGCAAGGGCTTCACGTGTCGTGTAACGTCCCACGGTTTTCACCAGCGCAATAATAAAACACGAGAAAGTGGCACGATGAACGCGAACTTTCAACGGAAAGCAGAGGAAATTCATCGTTCGATCGAAAATTTCCACAAGGTAATGCTTCGCCTAAATTGCTCGCGTAAATGACTAATTGCCATTACGTTCCTCGCGCGCATCCGGCAGGTGGATTAAACTTCTGCAGGTTACCAGAGTTTCCTGCCGGTGTGTACCATGTATGCTGATACGTATACGTGTACACGTCCATTCAAATTAGTTCAAACGCCGTATGCACCGCCAATTTCTCGTGGGCAATTGATTTCGTTCGCGTCTCAAGCAGCGAAGCCAGCGAGCCACCGAAAAACACTTCACAAGTGTGGACGATCGGAGCAATGCAAATTTATCGTCACGGTAAATTATGCTCCTTTTTTTTTAAAGATTCTCAACATTTTATCTTCCGTTTTATTCTATTTAAAATTGAATACACAAGCTCCACTTGAATATTGAAATTTGTATGTTTTCGATATTTCCCTTCGATTATTAACGAGTGTAAAGGTCGCTCTAAATAATGGTTATTATACGATTCCAGACGACGTTTCATTTCTAGATGTTTAATGTATTCGACATCTACGCGAGGAGCAAAAAGCTTTTCAAATGCACGGTCGACCACCTTCTACTCCGCGTGGTCGATCAAAGGCATCGAAATTAATGAATTTGTCGCAGAAAAAGCGTCGAAGGCTGTGCAGCTCACGTGTCGACGAAGCTTTTAAATTAAATATCGATCTGACACAACGTGTGTTGCCAAACACGCGACGTGGACGAAAATAATACTCCATGATGTTTCGTTCCACCAATAACGTGATCGCGAACGAAAACGAAGGAAAGAAATGTTCAATTTGCTTCTTACATTTCAAGATCAAACAAATTTATAATGGGCGAGCAACTTTGACGAATTGTTTATTCAACACAAACATGATACATTGTAGTGTAAATAGAAAAAAAAATGAAAAATTGAATTACACAATAATTTCACACCCCGACAAAAAAATACTGTGAAATGTGTGACGTTGCTCAATCTTTATTTCGTTACTTACACCATTACGATTTTCAGTTCGCCATATATCCAACCAGCGAGGAAAACTGAATTTTCTGAAATCGACTCGCATTATTAATGTAAGATTTTCCACGGCGGAGCGCTATCGATATCTAGGATATATGAACGACCTTAAACCCCTCTCAACAATTCACTTGCCTGGTTCAGAACGAGAAACTGTTCGCTGAGGGCAGAGTGGAAAGAAAATACGACGATGCGAGATGGTCCTGAAAAATGATTTAGAACGTCTTGGCTCAACAATTCCCAGGCGATCACTTTTCCCTGTTAAGTTTCCTTCTGTTTCCTCGGTAAAAGAAATATGTTAGAATTAAATAATTATTCAAAGATAAAAGAAAGTCATGTTTATAATCAGTAAGCATTCGTTACATCAAGCATAAATTAATTTTGGATATTGTGTTTGTATATTTTACATTCGCCAATAGAATAAATAATATTCTCCGATGGATAATAGCTTCAATTTGTTTAAAATAATCCAAATCGAACGTTCTGCGCGTCTAAATCACTGATTCCTTGGCGACTAGCATAGATTCCCTCGAGTGTCCCACGATTGTCGGGACAGAAGCGAAAGGATTAAGATCAAGAGTAATTCCGTGCCCGCGCATTTCGATGACCTACTTTATAGGGACGAAGTCTGCATACAGAAGCTTAACTCGAATCGCGTTTCCGCCGCGTGGCTGGTAAGATCCGACGATAGATCACGTTTTAAGAATCAAGACGTCCGAGCGGTGAACGTTCGCGTGGACGATTATGAAAACAATCGACGGAAATGGATTAAACGCGCGTTTAAAATAGGAAATGGAAAACGATCTAACGACAGAAATTATAGTAATTATTCCTAAACCAGGTTTAGAAACAAGTCCCTCAACACACAATAGAAGAATATCCAGTACAACAAACTTTGGAATCCCTTATTGACGTACCTTCGACAAAGTTATCCTTCAACAGTGTGAAGATGGGAGATTCAAGGCTTACCTCAAAGTGTCAACACAAAGTTGCTTAGGGTTTAGACTATGCAAATCGCTAGTTAAATTGCAGCTACACTCGCGAAACTGCACCAACTCCCCTAATCGTCTTTAAATTCACTGTGCCTACCGGGAAACCAACACAGAGTATCAAAATTTCATCAATAATTTATGAAAATTTATTCCACTGCTTACGTCCGCGGAATATCCGTAGATGACTGCGAAGATTAAATTTTAATCCTGGACCGTCGATGCCGCGTAAGAGTCACGTAGAAGAGGCTACGATGTTCAATCGTAGAAATTGAATACGTGACGTAGACTTCTGCATTTTTTATCAGGCAGAAGGGATTTCATTGGCACTCGGCATGATTTTATAAAGATACGAAAAGGAATGTAATGGATTGTCAGAAATGAGTAGAATTCATATCTTGATAGAAATTTTGTTGAATAAAAGATCGAGTTGATAAATTTTTGTATATTTTTATCCAGGCAATCACAGACGCGCGGATCTTCTACAGACGATTCTCGTGTGTGATGTTTCATGCGGCATGTCGCCTGCGCCATCGATTTTATTATACATTTGTAACCGTTGCCAATATTTTATGGATTAAATTGGAACAACGTTACTCGTGTACCACCACTCATTTAAATATTATATTTTCCCAGAAACGTATAGATTGAAAATGTGAGCGCCGTTTCAATTACATTGTAAACGATAATTGATCAGTTGCGAAAATTCGTATGCACGTCCGATCATTTTTGTCGTCATAAGAGAAAATTAACGTCGAGTTCGTTTATTGCTCGGTGAAATAAAGGTAAGAACGCTAACGAAAATTTATTCGTTAGAGATGTTATCCAGGCGTGGATTAAACTATTAGCGTCTACTGTTGCGCTTTATAAATGCGAATTGTACTGACTATATTTATACGCGTTGCTCAATAGTAGCTTTTGTCATTGGACGTTATACCTCTTTGAAAGCTTTAAGCTACGAAATCCTTCGAACGGAATCAGGGAATTTTAATGGGATTAAAGTCGGTAAACGGTATAGAAGGTACATAAAATTCGTTTAAAGTAAATCAGCAACGGATATCGTGCGATTGTCGCTACAGAAACATTCGTGGATGCAAATATGTGATTGGAAAGGTAAATAGAAAGATGAAACGGATACTGTAAAACGTTAGAATCGTTGACTTTTACCGTGTCGATCTGCTTCAAGTGTATTACCGGATATCCCTCTATTTTTTTCCTCTCTATTTGTTTCCAAACTGAAAGCGTTATTGCATGACAAATTTCGCTCACTGTGTGTAACACCGCTATTTGCGTTGAAAAATTGCATGACATAGCGAGACCCGATCCATTCGGAAATTAATCGAATAAATCTCTCGTCCAATTACATTATGATTACATCTGCATGGAAAGTCAATCCTGGTTTATTTGTTTTTTTTTTTTTTAAATATTTTCCAGTTGAAGATATCACAGGCATAGGGTTCCATTCACTTTTATTATTGTATTTCAAATTTAATCCGAATATTTTTTGGTAGAATTTTTGCCTTATACATAGTTTGATTATTTGTGAGAAATATTGTATAATTACTATTTGATAAACGTTATTCACTCTCACAGTAAAATATTTGATGAGAACAAAGGCATTGAGAGAAAAGATAAAAGTATGATAACGCTTCGGTTTTCTACTAAATGATTTTCCAAGCATTTCGTCACCCCACTAAATAGAACAAATAAGCATACAATTTGATTGCCCACTAAGAGAAAAGAAGAGATATACGAAAATGATGCGTTTATGTAAAAATATCGCAACAACTCTCGGTAAGATAACAAGTTTAAGCCCGAAACAGGAGCCTCTAAATCTTCAGCAAATTGACAGGGTGCCATAATACGGATAATAAAACGGCAGTTTACTGGCGGTGTCAGAACATTTCAGAAAGAAATATTGCTTTATGCGCGATTACAAACTTCCGAATGACCCTATCCCACGCAGTGGGCGTCGAAATTTCCCCGAAAAGTGAAAGCGTTTCGAAGCAATAGCGTCATCGCTTTGCGAGAAGCGATAAACGGAGACGACGTTCGACGGTCCGTCGTCGAAAACAGCGCACAACAGGATGAAAACCAGAGGTTGTTTTGCCAGAGTTAGAAATTGCGGTCGTAAAGCGTACTTTATAGGAAGGCATGTTTTAGGCCGAGGGGGACGGTTGCAAACTATAAAATATCACTCCTTGTAATGCAGAGCATGCATCTCTAGCGACTGCACGGCCATATCCGCGAGAAACGTGGAAGAAAGGACGAAGTCTACGCGGAAGTCTTGGTGGGGAATGCGAAAGGTTGACAACGACAAGGGGAAAAGAATGACGAAGTCTCGGGAAAAACTTTTCGAAGACTCGCTACCGCCCTCTTCTCGTGCCTTGCTTTTGTTACTACACATGTAGAGCAAATTCTGTTTCGAATGAAAATAAGAGAAAACTATTCGAGACAACGTTTCAGTCTTCAAATTCCGGTGAAGTTATTCGGAAATATTCGACGACGACGATGCAAGTTAGTCAAATAGAAATGCTCGAGCCCGCGTTCGATAGTCTTACACGAGTATTTCAAATGAAAGTTCTAATTTCTCTTAAAAATGCGATGTATTTGAAATGTTGAGGAATACTGGGATCTGTATAGTCCTTGCAATTGTATGGTAAGTGATTTTCTGTGATAAAAGAATTGTCTTCACGAACAGATGATAGTCTATTATCTGGAAACTCCTGTTCCATTCGGTGGAACTTTGTATAAGTATAAACGAGATTAAATCTTATAACAAAATTTTAGCTGCAGCCTGGCTCTTACGCAAATGCATGTATATTCTTCCACGTATGCGTACTAAAGACTTAATTATAATAATAATGTTGGTAACAGCGAAATTTAGAGCAATCTACCCCTTGGGACACGAACTCGCGAAACTGAATATAGTCCTTGCGGATTCGTACGTGGCCTGGATCAGAGATGGGCGAAATTCGTATCTAAGTAAAAACGTATTAACAGAAAATCGAAATAATCAACTCAGGATTCGTTCGAAAGAAAAGTGACAAGCATCGGTATGCAAGATTGAAAAGTAAAACGAAAAACGTCGAGTAGAGTCGAAGCGAATTATCTGCGTTTAGATCTCAAAGATAATCCATCCCTCATCCTTTCGCTCTTTGCATTCCTTCCCCGTTTTTTTTTCTCTCCGGGGAAAAAGATTTAAATTGAAAGCCACTGCAAGAAAGGACTCAAGAGAAGAAAGAATCAAATGAAACGATAGGATAATATACGTCAAGCCTCGCGAGAACTTTGAAAGCTATCGCAACGTTTAAAAACCTAAAAGGAATTTGAGAAATGTTCGGGCTAGGTGCAGCGATCCAAAAAGTATTGTTAAAGAACAAAAACTTGTGATTCACAATGTTCATGGAGTTTCGAAAAAAGGGAGTGGAGAAGACGTAGGTTATGGCATTACCAAAGGAGCTGAAGAAAAGTCGAATGCACAATGACTAGTCCATAATTCCAGGGCACTGCCAATCTCATATTTCTTTGCGAATTTATGGAAAAGTTGGACATTTGCTCTATACTCCATGTTCCGACCCCGACCCGCGTCTTCTCCTCGTTTTACGCAACCAGGCGTCGTGGCTTTTCGCGCTTAAAACGAACATCGCGTCCCGTTTAACGAGATTCGGCTTTCTCGGTCCTTCCCTCGTCGCTTATTTCCACGAAATTCGCATTTCCAGCGCGCTTTTTACCCGGTTCCTGCATCGACAAACAGTTGCGACGAATGCAAATACGCGCCCATATTTTTTGACGGACCGATAACAAAAATGGGAGAGCATAAATATGCGTTCGATCGTGCGGGCTCGAGAGAACGGAATTAGAAAAACTGGCAATGTTGGTGCGGAACCGTCGCTGTATCCGTTTTTTTTATGACTTATCAACATTTCTTTCAATGCTCGAAACTTCCAACACGAACATAGCAATACTTACATACGTTAGTATATTTTTACATACGTAACTATTCCTACAACACTCTAAAGTATTTACAATGTAATACAAACTGCGCAGTGCATTTATCACACATTTTACCTCGATACAAATTACGGGAGCACCGAATAAAATTTCAAATTACCGTGGAGGTAAGGTAAGAGTAAAAAGAGACCAGAAGGGAGTGAGGCAATCTCGCGACGTCAATGAAATCTTCCAAATCTGGCACAATCCTCCGTCCCAGGCTTACCGTCGCGAATACCATCATCCGAATATAATGCAAGTAGCGGCGAGGATCTCAGAAACGCGGTCAAAGCTTGTATCGTTTGCGGTTCACCAGCCATCGGACGCGGTCAGAGAAAACGTCAGACTGCGAAGACGGAAACGGAACACCAGAGGAGGCCAAAGGATGGTACGGGGATGGCGAAGGGGTGAGGGTCGCATGCAATCTCACGGCTGATTGCGCAAGTTTTACAAGTTCATCCGATATCGCACGGTCGCAATCCTATGGAGACGGACAGAAGTAGAAATCGGCGGTCCTTCTGGTCTTCGTCCCTGTTACGATCGAGACCGGAGGGAAAATGGACAAACGCGAACGAGAAGTCGATAATCGAAGCGGGGAAACGAGTTTATCGTTATCGTGCCAGTGAAATTTGACGAAACTATTTGAACAAAGCAAATTTGGCGAAGTCGGTAACTGGTCGGTCATGTTTCCCGACACATCTCGCTCCCTTATCGCCGTGACGAGTATTTTCAATTTGGAGGTTTCGAAAAATCAAATTTTTGGGGACAATTTATAGGGTCATTCCGTGGCGAAATTGGACACTACATGGAGCAGAATGTACATTCTCCATGTAAAAGTGTAAAGTGCAAAAGTGTAAAGATTATTTCCTCCACGTGTTTCTCTTCGTCGGCTATACGATTTCGACGGATCGGACTCGATAACGTTTTATACCAATGAATTCGTGAACACGGTCTTTGCGATCGTCTAATTTTTCACGTCCGCGCACGATTAAACTCTACTTCGATCGTGGGCGGCGAAGGGAGGAGGACATTTAGTTTTCCAGACCACGGCGAAACGGTTCATTTCATTCTCTCATCCACCATTTCGATCGGAACGAACACGCCAGATTTCAATACCTAGCGAAATCGAACAATTTTCGCGATGGTCCTGCCAAACTGCTTTGTCCTTTCCTAATCGAAAATTTAGGACAGAAAGCGGCCGATGTACGATCGAATTGCATTCCCGACAATCGAGTACTTTATCTTCGTTCGCCGTTTTAATCGTTCTCGCGATCCACGGGGTGCAAAATCGGACCGATAACTCAGACTTCGATAGAAAAATAAACGTTTGGCCTTTTTCAATTTTGTAACGCTCCTGTGAGTGAAATTTATTTCGACGTTTCGACATCGGTTTTGGATCCTTGTAACTAGAATTAATGCTAAAAGTACGTGGATAGATTTGAAGAGAAAATTAATGTGAGTGCAAAATATATATAGTAGTACAAGTTTCCAAATAGTTCTTACGTTACGTTCGTACTCTATCTCATATTTCATTTAATTTGATCATTTTTCTATTTTAATAATGGACTAACAATTTTATAAAGTAACCACCAGCGAACTCGATTTTATTCAATATGCTAAAAGCAATTAAACATATTTGAAACAGTTTATGTCTCTGTTATTCAAACATACACCTAGACGATCCAATTAATAACACTCCCGTCAAATATCACAACTTGTCCAATTCTGTTGATAAAAAATAATAAATATAACACGGAAGAACAGCGACAAGTCAACACGGGCACCGGTATAAATAAAGACGCATTAAACATATTTACTTTAATGGGACACCGTGAAAGATTTAACCGCAATTTCTGCTGCCTCGTTTAATATAGCTGGCCGCATCACGGCGGTCAACTGCAATTCCGGATGCTAAAGTCTCCGTATATACATATACGTGACCGTCGAAACGTGCCACCAATGTGTTTCTCAATTATTTCGAACAAAGGACTTCCACGCGTTCAACGAACCGCATAAATTTTCACTTTCAAGCAGCTAAACTCTACGTGCATTGTTTTTTAAGTACAGCATGTACCATCCTCCCGGTGAACCTTGGAAAATACACTGGATTCTATCTAACCTAACATCTTTATTCACATACTCCAAACGGTCTGTTAGAGAGGCAAAATTTTTTTATTTTTAAACCAACGACGATTCGTTTTGAAAATAATCATTCTACCTTTCCCTGAAAGAAAAAAGGAACAGAATTTAACACATAAATGTCTCACGAATTAATTCAATTAGAAGAGTAAGATATTACAATTCACCACATGGTCGCTAAATTTACACTTTATTCTTATAACTTTAGACAAATTAGTGTGTATGATATAACGTCTGAAAATGTTTACCTTTAATTAAAGCCTCCCACTGTCAACGAATGCATACGTTGCTTGAAAGATCTACAATGGGTTGGTTATCTTAAAATGCAAACACAAGAAAAATTGTTATTTTGCTCGAAAGAAAAGCGTCTGCTTTCTTCATTTGACAAACGTCAGCAATTCCATAACAGCGTTAAGCGACATATCGGTGTGGTACACGTTACAGGGTGGCGTAGGAAAGTTATTGGAAAGTTGTAAATAGATTGCAGAGAAACCAGACGGGATAACTGTATTAAGAGTGGCAGCGTTGCAGAAAATATGCTTCAACTCCATTCGTCGGAAACCTACGGTAATTTCCGGTGTAGAGCCCCGACGACTCTATCGCGACCGAGGCAGAAAATACGGAACTCGAAAAGGAAGAAGGCCTGGACGCGACAGAACGTCGATTATTCTGTACACGCTTCCGCAAAAATTGAAAATCTTTTAATCGAAGAGATTAAAGCAGCTTTGAAATGCTGTCGAACGAGGCTCACCCTATTGCTTCTTTTTCGTTTTACTATTTGAGACACACCGTCCACGAGTATTGCTGCACAATGCAGGACTATGCTTCGACGTCGAACTCGATTTCAATACAGTATAATTCTTATAGATAAGCAAATATACCTTTATTCTATATACAATCTTCAGAACGTACGTGATGAACGCTATTTACAATTATCTTCCTTCCGATTCTTTCCGTATGACATCGTCTATGATCTTACAAGCTTGTTTAAATACTTCTGAAACAGTGACTTCTGCGTCGATTACTCTCGTCACTGCCCTGTTGGGTTTGATCGCTCGCGAGACTAGTATATAATAAACTTTTATGCGATTCATGAGGGCTTCCGGGGTATCGTCGAATCTTCGCCCCTCATTCAATCGTTGCATTAGCCGTTGTTGCAAAATCACTCTTCTAACGTACAAATTTAAGATCAACGAGGGTCGCTTTACTAGTCTGTTGAACATTAATGCCTGTCGATCGATTAATTGTTTTCTTAGTTATTTTCGTAATAATTTTGAATGCAAAATAATAAAATATTTTATCGAGAAGCTGATATTGTAAACAATATTCGAATATGTAGGTTACAATTAAGATCTATTGATTATTATTTGCAGTCTCATCCTCAATTCAAATATGTAGTTACCTCCATTCTCTCTCAAATCCTATCATGTGTACATAATCGACGTAATTTGAATTCTACTGTCTAATAACTACTTCATTGCCCAAGCAAATACCCTTCTTGCCTCACTCGACCCTCCAAGGTCTCTAATCGAGAGTGTCAAATGATATCCACTCCCTAGTACTTCCCTCTACTCGACAGTACGTGCAGTAATCACCTGTTTCTTGTTCCTGGGAAAGCCGATGACCAGATAGCCGAATGCATTCGGTTTTTCCAGCATCTGCTGCACCACCAGTTGAACGATTATGTCTGCTGGGATGCTCAAACCCTTTGCCATGAGCTCCTGGAAACGTTGTCCCTTCGCTGTGCGCTTAGCGACTTCCTTGCGCAATAAATTCGACACCGAAATGACAAACATCCCATATTTCGGGGCTAGTTTCTCACACAAAGTCCCCTTCCCCACACCAGGACCACCCACTACAAAGATTATAAGCGCTCGACTGTTCTTCAGAGGCGTGGTGTCCAGGGCCTCGTCCCTCGGAATCGACACTCTTTCGCTCTTACCGAAACAATTTCCCATTTCGAGGAATTCCAGGTCTCCACGATCCACGGAACTCGAGCTTCTCTTCTGGAACGGTCTACATGGCTCGGTACACATGGGTTAAATGTTGCAGAACAAGACCTCTCCTTCCTTTTAACCGAAACTTCTTATCCGTTTGATCCTCCTTAAGGAATACCTCCACGTTTTCGCGACTGCCCTCTTCGAGTACTCTTTTCACTGTCCAGCAACAGTATCATGTTCACGATCTCCCTCCTCGAGGATCGCGTGAACTCAATCGCGAGGATGGGTGCTTTGAGTCTCGAGATGCTGAGGACTGGCGGAATAATTTTGAGAAGCACTTGAAAAGTGAAACGAGTCGTTCATTTAAAATTGACCACTCGATTTATACATTTATTTTCTGTATTTATTTAACGTATTTATTGTGTGTATGTGGAAGAGTACAGCAAAAATTGTTGATCGGTAATAAACATCAATGAAAAAGGGCTGAATACGAAACGGGTTCAATGCCAGAAGAAATATTGGAATAGGAGAGGAAAAGAAATTTTATTGCGAAGATGAGGTGTACCTTACGCGAATTCTGATAGTAAATATCAGCTTCTGTCCTTAGCTTTTGAAATACGACGCGCTTTATGCTCGCTCTGCGACCTAAATTTCCGTCATGGTTGCCTTAAATCTTCCTTCGTGGAATCTTCCAAAGATATAATCCTCCTTCGGAAAATCTTTCGTAACTTGGTTATGGTCAAGACCCGGGCACTTTGATATACTGTCTCCTGAATTCTTTACTCACAATTTCCCCAACAAATGCTTTCTCCTAGGGCAAAGTTCGGGTCGAGTTACGCTCGTTTCTTCAAAAACCGTACACCGAGACGATCAAGTAGAAGAAAATATAAAACTGTTCCCGTCAGTTGCACTCTTCTCGGATAACTGCCACTCTAGTTGAATGCTCGAAGCATCCATTGGCGTCATGAAATATTCTTCAGCCTGAAGTTCGACTTTATATCGATAGCCGTTGGCTCGAATTTCGAGCTTATTCTCCCGTCGATTGAACTTTCATTCTTGCTCGAATCGACAAAAAACAAATTTAATATCTCCGCGACTGAATTGAAACCTGAATATGTTCGCGCGGATTGGCGACGCGATTGCGATCTTCTAGCAATCTAGCGTCTATAAATTTTATTTATTTTCGTCATATATTTACTTCAGACTCCGTGTTCTATATCTCCGCTAATTTGTTACTCGTCCCTGGGTGATGGAACCCCAAGATTACCAAAGATTAATATCCACCAAATAGAAAAATACGTTAGGACGCGTCCCAACGTAAAAATTCCCCTCGTGCAAAAATCCTTCATGTGTATTGATTCGAGGCAGACGTTTTATTTCCTTTGTAAATTTCAATCTCACGAGGTTTGATCGACGAAGAAACAAATTGGAAGTAACCTCATGTTTTGCACGATAATAAAAGATTAAAAAAAAATGTTACACGAAAAATGTTCAAGCGGCTGCTACGACCGAACTGCACTTGTATTATCGCGAGAGATATCAGAGTGAGTATGAGAGCTGTGGTATAAAAGTATCGAGAATGCAAAATAACCGGGTGTTCTCCATCTTTTATTATGATTACGTTACAATGGATTTTCCGAGGCGAACGAAAAGTAATTTCTTTCCTTTGTCGAAGGTAATCGCAAATTTGAAGGCGCGCGAGAGGCCCAAGGATCCGAGCCAAAGTTTCATCGACGCATTTCATTATATCCTTCGGCGAACAAGAATGGACATCGACGCGAAAATGAAAGAACTGGAGGAGCTGTTTTCGAAAACTGGAAAGGAATTGAACGAGATATTGAAGAAGAATGAGGACTTCGTGACGGAGGAACTGCGACGAGTTCAGGGAGCCATTCAGGAGACCGTCGAGGTAACGCATTGTTCCACGAGTAACAAGGACCTAGGTAGTTACCAATTCTTCCGTGGAATTTCTAATCCTGCCGGCTATGAATAAATTTGGGTCGAATTGATTTCATAATAAACGCTCGATACTCCCAGGAGATTTCGAGATGTAGGGTGAGTAACCAGAAACGGAACGCCTTCGTGTCTTTAGATCGAAAAATGTAAAGGAATGAAATAATAAAATTGCGATAAACGATTGACCACCCAATCTGAATTTCCATAACTATTGATCCAAACATTAATTCAAAAAATGCAAAAAAATATAACACTTCAACTGTAATGTATTTCGAGGTGTAACATTTTTTTAAATTTGTTACCTTAAAATTGTTATCGACGCGAAAGTGTCAGACGATTAAATGAGACCAACGAAAGGTTACTTTAACGAAAGGTTAAAGTAAATTATCGCAGGTATGCTCGAAGGAGCCGATGGACCGTCTCCAGGACGTCAGAGGCGTCTACGAGAAGAGAATAAAAATTTGCAACGATAAGGCTGCATCAGGACTTCGTGCCGTGAAGACAAAGTACGATCAACAAATTCGAAGTACGGAGTCCCTGAGGGGCGCGATGAAGCTCATCCTGAAAGAATGCCTGGAGACGAACGAATTCGTCAAGTGCATCGCTGGCAGGACAAAGGAAGCTGTTAAGCGACGAAAGGAAATCACGGAGAGCTTGAACGAAACGGTTAAAAACGCTGAGCAGTCTGCCGTGGAGCATTTGAAGGAAGCGGCGTCATGCCACGCGGACGCTCAGGTGGAAGCACTCAAGAGTTTGCAGCAAATTCTAAAGGACACGAAGGACTGCGTTCTTCGAACCCAATGAAATTCTGCATAAATTGAGAGAAGCAGTCGTTTGGAACTCTTAAAACAGGGTACTTTCGAATCTGTGTATAGGGGAAGGTTTCTCGACGTGTATCACTTTGGATGAATCCTTAACCCTTTGACCCACGATTTACTGCAAGATCGTGAATGCTATGATCAGATATAAAATTCCTTGCAACCTTTCATACGACGTATCTGACTCGTGCTTTTCGTGTTCAACTCGAATTATATACCACGAGTCTCGCAATAACAGACAAATCGAAAGTATTTGTATTTGTATTATTTTGTATGCGTTAGACAGACTAAATTGAAAGACTTTGTAAATTGAAAACTTTGTAATTTACCTTGTAAAAAGATTTACAGAAAAACATGCACGAGTGGATGTTTATTAATTTTATAGGGACCCTTCAGGAAATTACCAAAGCGTTCAAAAGTTGCCATACACTCGAGCTGGTTAGTGGGATGAGCTAACTCGGAAGTTGGGAAGCGTTTCGGTGGGTGCGCTAAGGAGACAAAGAGATATATTACGCTACCGCTCGTTAACTCCTTGTGCAAAGATCAATCGTTTACGATCGTTTCCTGTTTTACAGCATCCTGGGTATGAGAGAGCGACAGAAAGCCAACCTCTTCATTTTAATGACGCTGCTTTTATTGCATCTATTTGCATTACTCTCGGTTTGTCATTCGTTAAACGCGTTAAAGCCTTGGCGTCGGGATCAAACAATTTTATTTCCGGTTTATCTTTATGTAGGAGCGATACAAAATAATGTCGCAGTATACGGAGTGTTTACAAAGCCTGGATCAATGGGTATTTTCTCTATTTCCACTATATACAGCGAAAATACTAAAAATCTATTAATCGAACATCAACATTATTCGTCGACATACGACGAATATTCTTCCTATTTCAAAAGCATACAAAATTAATAGCTAAATCCCCCGATCATGTTTGCTGCACCCTTCTCCAGGAATAAACTCTCTAATATTGCATACTTTTTATTCACGAAATGAACGAGCTCACCTTCCAATTTTTTCCCGTTTTATTTTCCAATAACTTCTATTTTACCCGGATCTTCTTTCTAATCTTTAATGATTTTTCGCAACAATGCCAGGCTTGGATGGCGAGCAGCGTTAATTACCGATCGATCGATCATCCGAGTCGCATATTCAGTCGATGTATGAGGGGTTGGTAAGCGCACGAGGAAGTTCATGGGCCAGCGAAGCGAAGAACGGGGAGTAAACCGTGAAAGATCGTCGCGGTAATGCACGCGACACGAGAGAGCAATTAACGTAACAAACGACTAGATTCTGGCCTGACAGGTGTGTCTAGTGACAGTAGACCGTGTCGTCGTGGATGTCCTGCCTGGCTCTATCGCCCTGCGTTCCCTTTAATGAGCAATACCACGGGGCGTTTCACGACTCCTAGACGTCGGGGTCGAGTGACGATTAAATGAGCTGTTTACATGCCAGACTGAAGCCGAATAGGGGGCGGGAACTCCGTTGTTCGCGGGTCTACTCGCTGATTTCTCGGTTAACTCTTCGATGCTCACGATTTGGGAGTAGAATGAAACTCAATCTGGTCGGAATAACAATGCCGTTACTTATTCGGCTTTGAAATTAGTATGAAACATCAAGTAACATGTTTTTTTTTTATTACTACTTACTCAAAGTAAAAATATCCTTAGCATGCATAAAAAGTTGAGCAAAAGGTGAACCAGTTTTTGACCTACCTAAGCTCAAAGAGTGAAACTTAGATTTAATTATCGCCTGCCAAGAATTAAACTGCATGTTAGAGTCGATACTTTCCAAGCTTCTTCGACTTAGAAACTGTAATCGACGACGAATAGTGGACCACCCTATATTATTTAGCATGTTTATTTGATCGAGCGGTCATTCGAATGAGCTTCTATTCATCGAATGTGAAATTTAAATTCGTTCTATAATTCAGATTGCAATTTTAGCTTTTATTCATTCAATATGAAATTTCATTTCGTTTCATAATTCAGATTGCATATTTCACCTATGTCGATTTGTTTGCTGCGTTTATTTGGGCGAATGGTTATTCGCGCAGACTTTTACTCGTTCGATGCGATATTTCGCTGGATATCGTAACTTAGTTAGCAATTTATATCGAACAATTAACGAATCAAACGTTGTTTAACTTTTATTCGTTACTGGTAATTGTTATATAAATAACAACATTCCTGAATCTTTCGCCGAGCTTTCAGTTAAAAGTAACTCGATACAATTTTTAACGAAGACTACTTTATTGTTTAATTTATCGTTATTTGTAGTTTTATTTGGAGATTCTATTCTTCGTGATTAAAAGCATATTAATTTTCACCTTCGTATCTAATAATCTCCAGTATACTGTGTGCCTCGGTGAAATTCTCGCGACTAATTTGAATATCAAGAATTTCTCGACAAGTCTTCGCAAATTTGTGAACTCACGTGAAAACTACTGAATTCATCGAGGAAACTGCGTCAAGATGCTCGACATATTTGGCGCTGGATGCACGGCTGAGCGCATAGCAACTGGAAATGGTGCAAAAGTCGGGGATAATAAATGATTCATAAGTGGGCCCTCGTTGTGGCGCCGACTTTTATTTCTGTTCGTGGATTTAGTAGCCTGAATCCGATTTTGCGGCCAATTTACGGCGTAAAATTTGGGCAAACTCGCACGTGATCATGCGAATATATTATATTTGCGCGATAATGGAGCCACTGAAAGAGAGAAATTACTTCGTTTTCGTTTGACAGCAGTGGCGATCGATATAGAAGCTACACAGAAAAATGTTCCTCGCTTTACGTTGCTACCTACGAACAGCCAGTTTTTTAATATAATAATATGCAATTATATTCCCATATTTTCTCTATGTGTTACGAACCGTCTGTAACAGGTTATATTACGTCATCAAGTCAATCTTCTCTAATGAGTTCTTATGATATAGAGCAAATCACTAAAACTGTTAAATTTCTAAAATTGAGAAGGCGCATTCAACGATAATAATAATTGCAACATTGAATTGCATCGACCATTCTACGCAAACTTTATGAAATCAGTACTAGCACACTTTGCAACTAAGAATTGCCATGCCAAAATATAGTACTTCTTGAAAATACAGCCGGACATTATTTTTGGATCTCTGATCCACCACGAAATATTGGTCGGAGTATGTTAGCGATCTCTCAGCGATCTTTCGAGCGCATCGTAATTTTTAATTGCGCGAAATCGAGGATGGAGGAGCGAGGGGTTGATAATAATCCGTCGCGCGGCGTTCCAGCGAAGTTCCTGCGGCGTCATTTGTGCGTGCACGCGATAACGATAACAATGCGCGGGGTTCCGTCGTCGAGCGTGGGAGAATAAAGCGCGCGAACAGTGGTTTACGGAACAATGTGAGTTCGTTTCGACGGTGTATCGGACAAAGCGTGGGCGTGACCCCATTTCGGAATCACCTGGCGAACGATACGCCGCAGTCTTTTTCAGGCGACGAACGACGTCGTCAAAGCATTGTCGATACCGCGATTCGCCCCCAACAGATACAAAACTGATAAGTCGCGTTAATTAGGCCGATTAAAAATCATTGAATCCAGGAAGAATGATGGGACCTGGTCGCTGGATCTGATTTAATCGAAGTTGAAAATTGGAATCATAAAATGTCTTTTACACGACCAGTGGAATTTGATATGAGAATATATTGGCATTCTTTTAATAATGTTTTGAAGTGCTATAGAGATTGCTTTATTTTTGAAAGCTTTAACCTATTTTTTCAGATCGTTGAATACTGCAATGATATATGTTTATTTGCCACACGACGAAGATATGTTTCGATGCAATATTGGTTTGAAAATGTTTTTAAAATATTGAAGCAGAATTGTAAAGCCTGTATCATTAATACCATGCATTGAATACGCTATATGTGAACTTATTGTTAATGTTTTTCATCAGCCTGTTCATATTTGATATACACAGTTTATCTAAATTGTAGAATATTTAAAAATTCGTGTAAAGGGTAAATACATATCCATTACTTTAATTAAATTATACACTCGTTTATATATGAATTTTTAACTGAAATATCCAAGTTAAATTTGTTATTAGATTTTCTTCTTTTATTAGTAAAGAAAGAAAACCACATAAGCAAATCATCCTATGATATCGATATTTACCCTCGTTAATTACATTCACCCGAATGTAATTAATTGTTTAATGTCAAGCTTCATCAAACATTCTTCTGTATCATAGATGAACACGATCCTGATTCATTCTATTATTTGCACGCAGCTTTTAATCAATCGCGGTGTACTCGAAAGATTCCATTCGTTGGGAGGATACGAATTTTTCCAATTTGCAATCGGCGAAATTAACAATGTTATCGATATTCATAGACGACTCCTGATTTCGCGTGAATTATTGCACCCGCTGGCTGTCGATAATTGTGGGATCGCTACTGCACAACTTTGTCTCCATCTCTTGCATTCGACGTTGCCGACGATTCATATTCGTTTACTAAAAGAAGAATATTCGCGCGATGAATATTCAGTTCGTTTCATCAGACCCTTCTCATAGAACGCAGAAACAGAGACATTAATTTGAAACATCGATATAAGATGTCAGAGTGATTCCACAGGGTCTAGAAAACCATCATTTCCAGATTATTAACGCATTGTGCTATACACCCAGTCCCATAAATATTCATACTCTCCGTATTTATTGAAGGAATTTGTCTACATTAAATGATAGATTTGATATTTTTAAAGAAATATTTCATTATTAATACATATAAGTGTAAAGTTTCTTCATGTACGTATTTATAATGTAACATTTATTTGAAATGAAAACCTATCGTTTAATTATATAAAAAATGAAGTATGGAAAACATATGCGTAGGATTACGTATGTACGAGGAAAATCATTTTCACGAGTAAACAAAAAATTAAAAAAAGAAAGGACTCCTACTAATTTGATCATTTTTTTTATCATATTCGAATTACTGAAATATCGTTTTTCATGCTTTCCAAAACACTGGTGCCTGGATATAACAAATAGAATACGCTGTTAACGTATTTCACCCCTCGGTTGATGCAAATAGTTCGGAATTGGGACTGCGATCCACGAACTTTCCACGTGACCTTCGCGACGGCTTCCCTGTTTGGAAAATGCCGTGGGAGGGCCAAGGCGGTCAAGTGAAACGGTAGTTCGCTCATTTCAAGAAGTAGTCGGATCCTTGGTGGCAGGCGGTCGAATGCCGATATCCTTCGAACAATCTCGCACGGCCGCAAGCGGCTCTCGCTGAGTGTTCTCGGAATTCCATTCGGCGGTCGCATTCTGAACGCCCTGCGGGAAAGTCCTGGGTTGCTTCCCCTGGCACCTAAATCAATTAAATATCTCGCAGCGTTAGCCTTTCTTCGCGGCATAGTTCTACCTCCAGCCAAACATCCCGCAATTCCGTCAACTGGTCCTAGAATGAATTGGAATGCGCGGTACACGACAATGAATTCTTAACCATTCTCTACAATTACATATAAGAAAGATGGAAAGATGGTCTTTTTTCCAACTGAAACAAATAACTATCCCCCTAACAGATGATCTTTCATTTTCTTTACAACATTCCGGCCATCGGCATCGTTGAGAACTCGAACGACTGGTATCGACATTGACCGCCCTCGATGAAGAAGATTGCGGATCGCCGGCTGAAATTCGTGGGTCTCGCGCCTATCTAGCGAGAGTCCATTAAAATAAGTGGCACACCGCGACGTTAATAATAGCGGGGCCAATTACAGCGACGGTATGGGCGCCTCTTTACCGCGAGTCTTTCCCAACCCTCCTCTCGTCAGGACTTTCAATTAGCTCCTGAGTCCCCGTGCCCCAACCACCCTTGGCCTCTTTTAGCGAACGGGTGACTCTTCTCTCTAGTTCTTCCATCCTCTCGGCGTTGCGACGTAATCGGTCTACGGGAAAAGTCATTACGTGGACGGAATCGCAGCGAGCCGCGGTCAACCGCTCGGAATTTACCTCTGGCCCTCTTGGCTCGTCGCGCTATTGAAATATTAATAACCGCTCCGCCCGAACAGGAATGAAATTTTATTGCTCTGATGGCTAGAGGTCGGGAGTGCTTCTTTGGAATTTCTCACGTCGCGGAACAAACGGACAATGTCTCGCTTGGCGTCTTCTGAAAGACGTAATGAACCGTTCAAGATCAGGTCCTGGACCTATCAGCTTGATTAGGTTGTGAATTATGCGTTGGAGTAGTTTATGCATTTACGTTTCTTCTACTAGGTTGGTAAGAAATTAATGTCGGTTTTCGAACTTTCGAACTTTGACGTTTGGTTCTGGGACAACAGTTCGCTTTATTCTATTTACGTTCCAACATCATCTTACAGTGCAGATGTCGCGCTGCATACTGTTAGGTATGCTTTTGTTTTTACTGTTAAGTTGTCCTCGCTTCAAGTTATTTACTTCGGAATGGATACTAAGCAAGTTTGTGTAATATTCTTATACGAATATAAACCGTGTCATAAAGCTGCAACTGCGACTCGTAATATACCAATCTACATATCACTGCAATTAATGCCTAAATAGACACAACTATTTTACAATTTCCAAGATGGTACAACCCCTCACAACGTATGAAGGCACCGTTCAATTATCTCTGCTCCGAGCAAGCACGACGATAGCTAACAATCCCTAATTCTGCTAACTCTGGCGACAGTTTGCATCGCAAACTGGCCAGTCGCGATTAGGCCAGTAACGAGTACACAGGTTGCGTGGAGCAACAGTCCTGCAATCCAGACAAGCATCTTCCCTATGCTTATCTAATAGTGACAAGTATTCCTCCTAGTCCTAAATGATCGCGAAAAGTCATGAACAGTGAAGGTAGCGAGTGTCACGCGGAAACATTCAATTCCGCGATCCATCGAGGGATTTTCCCATCCGGTTCGCCTGGTCGATTCGATCGCGACGGGTAGCGGTGTCATCGATCTCCATTAAAATCGCATCGAGGTCGGATAATTTTCGCGAATGGCCGCTATTAGTATGCGACGAGACTGGCCGAACACGGGAACACAACAATAGATGCAACGGTCGGCAGGTGCAACGCCGTGTCGGTTGCAGGGTTGCGACTGCAAGCCACGCTCGATCATTCTCTCGTCTCAAGCTGCAATGCCGCAATGCTGCTAGTCGGTATTCGGCTGTCTCGCGCCGATTGGCCACATAATCAGTAATTGCCACAATTCCCGCAAACTATCGGCCGCAAACATCCCTTACGCCACTGCAACTCTCCGTGATCCACGGAACGATCGTCGCTCGCGTTTCGCGTTGGCTGCGCTATCGAAAATGCATATCGAATCGTGATGAATGTATTACGATTGAGCTTCGACTGACGGTTGACGAATGAAGACTCTCTGGTGACTTATTCGCGAAGGCTGTGTTCTATTTTATGGGAATTCTGGCAAGCTTTTAGTGATTCGATGCGGAACATGATTTTGTTGTATTTTTATTGAATATAGTATGGAGACATTTGTTTACCTTTCGTTTGTTATTTGGAGTGTTTTAGTAAATATGCATTCTTCCCAATATGAAAGCTGTATCAATTTCAATTGAAAGATCGTATGTGTAATGGTATACTTTTGTTAATAACACACACGTTTTATATGTACAGAAATAGATTCTAGACATTTATATACTCGCAATGAAAAATTTAATTGGAAACATCAAATTTATTATTTAACTTAGACAATTTTAATAAACATAGGGGTTACGAATATTTCTGTGACTGATTGTATATCTGCCAATACAATGTAAGTGTTTTGACGAGAGTATAACACAAAAATTGAAGCGTACAATTAAGTTTTATCACACATCATCAATGATACCACAGCTTGCGCTTCTGCCTTGGACCGATAAGCTCGACACACTAGCACTGGCTTCAGCATAAATCCTTCTAGAACTAGTCTTCCAAGAAGATGTTTCAGGAACTCGGTGCTAAGTGGACTGTCGTATTATTTAAATGGCAATACGAAATTCCTCGGGTTTTACCATTCAATGACGGGCACGGTTTACAAAGAGCTTTCCTGGGGGAGAAAGTTTGTGAACTCCGCGATACGCTTTAAACAAGTCTTTTCCCGAACGGCTAGGAAACTTTCATTTATAAAAAAATGATTATGCCGTGAACATTTTCCTCGGACGTCTCGTGGAATAGATTCTCAGTCGCAATGTACGCATAGGGTACCCCTTGACAGCCATTGGCTCGGGAGCTTATTGGCTCGTTACGGACTTCTTTTCTGCCAACATTTTCTTCGTCGTGGAACTTTTTTAGATGCGCCATTAACGAGTTCCCTTAGCTACCGATGCTTAGTCGTTCTAAGCCCCCCATCTCCCCTGGAATCTGTGGGAATTTCATTTCCCGTGGGTGCAAGTTTTAAGAGTCTCCCGTTTAGAGACCAAAAAGGATACTGTCGAGGCTCCGACGGAGCCAGAACTTTATTAATATCCGACAAGTTTTGTGCGTCCTGGCGACGGCAAAAACCGAAGTTAGGGGAACGAGGGCACGTCCTATCGGAACGCTCGCGGCCAGCCCTTCGAAACGTACCTGAATTTCAGACAGTTTTGCGATCGGTTACGGTATTTTCGTTTCATCCTCTCCGAGCTTTCCGCGTTCTCTTTGGGTGATATTTGAAATGCTAATCGATTCGCCTCCCTCCGCGGTCTCCGCGTGATGTTTTGTTTCAGAGGAGGGAATAGGAATAAGCCGTACGCGATGCACGAAGGAGAGAAATTCGAAAATACAAACTATGAAGGTGGAAATAATACGGTGTTTACAAGGTAGATGTATTATGGAAATGTTTATCAAGTAATACTGCTTCTTCGAACATGAAAAATAAGTTCCACTTTATTTATTAAATGATAACAGTTACGATAGCTCTTGTTATATTACCAATATAATATTAGTCAGTAATCTGAAAAAGTCTTTGTAGAAAGAAATTGTTGAATTTCTAGAGCACTTATTCATGTACTTTGTACATTAGTAATTTTCGAGAAGAAAGATCTATAAATTTGAAATGAAGAAAAATTACTTCAACGAAGTACTGCGATGATGTAGCCGTAGTATAGTGCAGCATATGTTATCAGGGACTTGGCGCAAGAATGATAGCAGCACTTAACCGAGAGTGCCACAAATAGCCGCCAGATTTTTGTCTGATATACGGCATTTGAAATATTCATGATGCACGAATTTGGCAATATCCGTCATTGCGATTCTATCGGTGCGTTGCACCGATATTCGAGCGATACATTCGGAATAGCGACGTTATCAGGTCGACGAACGCCGTGACAACGCATGGCACTGCTGCGACCAACCCTTTATCACGAGAACTCTATAAGCGGTACTTCAGTATTATCTTTTTAGAGTGATTACACTTATCGATATTGTCACGTTAATAATTAAATTACTCATTATTGAAAAGTGTTGTAGGATTCTGAAATTATCTACATTTAAAAAATAAGCAAAAGGTACTATAAATAAAAGTGTGAAAATATCTTTCAAATAATTTAACTCTTCGCTATTTTTTTTCTCTCACTCAACTGATATTTTATTTTGCCTGTGAATAAGATCTCGAGTAAAAATACATGCCACCCAAAAAATTTCGTTCAACCCAAAGTTCGCCCTCCACGCAAGTTCGGAGCTTGCCCCCATCACTAATCTGTTTACAGCTCCAGCCCCACACCACAGGTGTACAAATTCGTAGGAACCCAGTCACGAGTCTCCACTTTAGCAAAAGTTCGACGGTTGAATTGAGAGTGAACCATGTGACAGGAAACTCCGCGAAACTAACCCAACAGCATTTGCTAGAACTCGACCACTCTTCCTATATTTCACGCTATTTAGCCACTTTTCTCTTTCGCGGGACATCCGCTCTCGAGCGAATTTTTATTCACTCGTTAAATACTCGACTCCTTTCCACGGGAACGTATCGTCGAGCATGTAATTGAGGAACAAGGCTTCCACGATTGCCGAAACTTCGAGCCATGCGACCAAGTCCGCGAGCTTTTGTAATTTACGCTACGTCCCGCGAGTTCACGTGGGTCAAGGGGATGGGCGACGAGGGTACTGGGATGGAAAGCTGGTTAGAAGCCACTTGTGTCGGTTCTATTTGACGATAGTCTGCACCGCGAGACGGTTCATCCACTTCGAAACTCGGGAATGACACGGAACAGGAGAAACCAAAGGATTTTCGAATTGCAACATACGGTGTGGTAGTTTGAAATATTTCTGTAAATACCGCGGGACAGGGAACAGGGTTGGATACGGTGGAAGTGGAGTGTACGAGTCTACTATAGCTACTTGGCTGTACAGAATGTTCTAATTCAACCCATGAATTTATGACGGTGTAAGAAAACTGAAGGATACTTTGGTTAACGATTTAATTAACAACCGTGCTTATGAGCAAATACAAAGATGTGGTTGGAAATATTGAAGTGGCTTGGCGAGGAACAAATATGTCAGAATGAATAAAGCTTTTTTTAAAAATAAAAACTTACAAATGAAAAAAGTGAACACCTCCTTAATGATGTCAAACTGTCGTCACATAATGTACCCAGACAAAATATCTAGGTAATTAATCTCTACAAGGAGCAGTTGGTGAACTACTAGTATTTTTTTTAATATTTAAAACATACAATTTTCATCTCGTACTATGTCTGTATAATTCCTTTTCAATATGGAAACGTGTAATTTTTACACGAGGAACGACAGGATGTCCTTCGAATTCAGTCATGATTCAGTAATTGAATTTCCACGTGCTGGGGTGCATACGAAGGCAACAGCAGTGTTTGGCGACGATGCAAATTGGTTTCCCGAATTAATATCTCGAAGGGGAGTAAGTTTGTTTCGATTACTCCGCCTTATCGGTCGTTCGGTATCGAAAATCAGGAAATTGCATCCGGTGCTTTCGAGAATTCGAAAGTTCGCCATGGCTCCGAGCTCTCGCGGGTACGCGGCGCACTGTTGGAAACATAAACCAGCGTTATTGGGAATCTGAGAACGTGCTTGTTAGAACAAGCTGATCTGACGAGTGCTTTTAGTTTCGTGTGAACTGAATTGAGAATACGTCCACTCTGAAACTATTCCGATAGACTGTAAATTTTGTTTAGGAGTTGCATATGTTTAAAAGTAATGTTTCTTGTTTCAGTAAACTAGATTACAGTACAACTTTGTCATTCGACAAACAATATTCAATTTGAAGATGCATTAAAAGATATGATTTCTGGGAATAGCAACGGAAATGAATTGGCTTCGCTCCATTAAATCGAAGCAAAGAGGAAAGAGCATCGAAGTGATCGAGTTCCATCATAAACACTCTTTCCAATATTGGTTCGTCATTTTTATTTAATAAACAATTCAAACGAAGCATTATCAGCAGGTATTGCCGAATTAAAGTCAAACATCAATGAATGAATAGGTTGGATAAACGGTGCAGTCTTGTAATTACCCCAACGATTATACCGAATGTAAACTAAAATAGTCCAGTTACCAATCACGCGTTACAGCCTGATTAAATTATATACCCGCGGCACGGTTTATCCGCCAATCGCGAATCAACGCTGATCTCGAGCGAGCGAGTGACCAATGACATCAAAACGAGGAGAGTCGAAATGCGGAGATTATTGTTTATAATGGCCTGACGGATAATTAGAATTCACCCACAGTGATTTGATTAACGTGAAATTCCAGAGGCGTACAGGGTGGCTCGAAGACAAAACCGGCGTTAAAATTCACAATTTAATAATTTTCGATGATTATTACTTCGACATTATGTGGAACGCGATTAAATGGCAATGTAAATTCAATTTCGTATCACTTCAACTGTGCTCTTGCTTGGTTATCATTTTTGTATAATCGTTCTTTATTAAATCTGTATACAGAAGAAGCTCCGCTACAATGTCTCACTGTAATAAATGACATCACCAAACTTTTAACCCTCGACAACACATGTAAAGTCAACTGCGAAATGAAATATTCAAGTCAATTGCAGATTTGAATTTCGATAACGACTGCCATGAGCAATGTCCTCGAAATCGCAGTTTCCTGCGCGCGGAGGAAGAGCCGCGATCAATTTGCGTTCCAGCGACATCCTGAAGCGGCTTCACGGCAAAAGTAGCTCGAAGAGTTTTGGTTACCGACGTTACTTGGGGATCAGCCACAAAGAATGCCACGACTTATTGTTATTCCGCGTACGTACCGATGATATACGATTTTCTATTGAGAATCCAGACCTGTGTGTGCAACTACATTTGCATGAGAACGCGCACGATAGATACCGACGAACCGAACGTGAAATATCGTTATCGAAAATTGATGCCACGGAAGATTCTCTGCGACGCGAATCTAGCAGAGACGTTGGGCAACGTGGTAGATAAGGGGGGACGAATTTGTTTTCGTACTGATAGATATTACTGTGCAGTAATGGGTGTTATATAACATCACTATTGAATCTTTTAAGTTTTTACGGAAAAGAAGACTTCGTCACGAATTCATAAGAGATTAAACGAAGAATATATAATTTCGTGCAGAAAGAGTTCATAGAGAAATAGGTTAAATTGGAAGTACATTATTACTTCATATTACCTATTTAAAGAGATAAATTATTATGAACTCCATTCTCACAGGAAAAGATATAATTACGCTCAAAACAATTCCTCGACCATCCACCCGAATAACTTTACAGTTCCTCGAGGTGCCCCCGAGAAACAATTGAATCTACACGTCCATAAAGTTTGTTTAAACTTTTCCAGGCATTTACTTCGACATCCGATGAAATGTTATTTACGTCTGAGGGTGGTGCGGATCGCTAAGTGACTCAGCCGTCACTCGATTCAATCCCGCGTAAAAGCACGATAAACCGAGGCATCCGATACGATCGTGCCCTACCAGACGCCTAGAAACCTAATTACACGGGACATAAAATTACTAATCAAAACGTCCCTTGTTTATAGCTGGCGAATTCCGAACGGCATACGTTACGTGTTCGCGCGGATACGCGTGAACGCTTCCAGGACGCTGTGGGCGTAATCCAGCTAGGGATTTTGAGAAAATTAAGGGCTCGTTACTATGGAAGGGTCATAAAATCGGATAGAAACGGCGCTGTATTTTATTGCCAGCGCTTCGCGTGCTTCCGTGACGAAACGATTCCCGAAGTTGCCCGACCGATGCATCCTCCATCCCGAATCTCGGGAATTGGAATAAACTTTACGGCCGACGGAGTCGAATACTGGCGAACCACACGATTCTCTGCCACTCCCGCCGCGTAAGGGACGCGGATACAAAGAGTAGGATTTAAGGGGCGAGCATAAATCTCTTTGAGCGACGTCGTTATCCCTGACGAGGCTCAACTCTTCGAGCTTCCATGGTACAGCGATGTAACCCAATCCCTTCTACACACTTGAGTATTTCCTTTTAATGCTTAAGAGTCGTTTTGTATCTGCCTGGGTCTCCATGACTGACCATGGATTGATGGTCACTACTTGTAGTCACGTAGTGAAACCACAATTCATAAGGATGAACTCTTCTCTACTCTATTTATAGTAACGCTGATCTTTGAGTTTAGATTTAAGATCAGCGCCCCTAAAGTAAAAAAAGAAAGCGGGTGTGGAATGGCGTGCGTTAGAAGTGTAACATCTTAGACACAATGGTAAAATTGTATTAATTCTTCCCAAAAGAAGATGACGCAAGGGACTTGCGATACAATGATTTTGTTATCACAAGTATATTATATCATTTTCAAAATACTTTGTAGTAACTGAAACTTAGATAAAGAGTAATCATTGTAATGGCTGCGAACCTGTAATAAGATCTTTAGTCTCTTAATCATTTCATCTGGTAAACGAAAATGCTAACGGCCGCGTGTGAACAGTTCACGAATAGAGAAACTTGCCGGTAGTCTTACCAAGAGAATTATAATCCGAATGACGCGAGGGAAGTTTATGCAAATAATGATCGCTACGTGAAACCACGACAATAAATCACTATTATTTCGTCAGGTATTCATCCTCGGAATTTCATCGAACTTTTTGCTACGTTAAAATACCTGACAAGGCGCGGGAAAGGGGATGTGAAAGTTTGCAGACGACGAGGGGCGAAAAACCTTGACGGGAGCAGGGTCGACAATGCACCAGGGCAAGGCCGTCTGTTTACGATACCCGAAGAAGATTAAGTCGACGCTAGGCGAACACCAACAAGGGTAACACGCGCTGGTAGTTGCGAACAATTTCGGGGAATAGGGCACGTATGAAAACGTGAGCGTGTTGCGCATAGAACCTGATACACGATGCATACGAAAGTGCAACGTGATCTTCCTTGTACTTAATCAACGACGAGGCCAGGAATATCTTTAAGAACGTGCAGATATAATGCTTTAAATCCTAGTTTTATAATTAATTTGTTAGCTGAGTCATTTCATGATAGTATCGTATTGATTTGTTTGATATCGGTTTGAAAGTTTCGTTGCACACCTTTGTGCAATTTATATTATTTTTAAAGTACTTTTAACCTTATATTCTGAGCGCATACTTGACCAACACCGAGTCGAGGTGCAAAATCGGTAACTATAAAGGTCGAAGCGAGCTCGCAATTATTGATTCCTCCCGTTGCCTTTTAACAGTCGCATAGTCTTCCTCTCGCCTCTCGGACTTTTCCCCAGATTGGCGATCTCTTTTCCAAGCTCGTCGCGTCAAATTAAATCGGTCCAGCGTCGAGATAGTATCGATCCCGCGGACATTAGTAATTACAAAGCCCGATCGAGACGCGTGAAAATCCAGTGAAAGCAAAAAGGCGCTCGAACAATCAGCCAAACTTCATCGCGGGAAATTTAACAATCCCTAAATGTTAACCAGCAATTTTCTCACTGATTCACACCGTTTTGAATACAACGCTTCATTCCAGAGAAAATTAAACGATAGAAATGGTCCCATTTTCCAAGGGTACTTTATCGCTTTCGATTTGAGATGATAACTCGGGGAATTGTTGGAATTCTTCTTTAGTGAAATATTCAAGGAATTCGAAAGTGAATTTTCGTAGGGATATTTATAGACTTTTAAGCTTACCGTGTAAATTTTTCGAATGGGTTGCAATCAATATTTTCAACATTCTAAATTGTGTATTCTAACGTGTATTTTTATATTACATTTATCGTTTCTGACCTACATTAAGGCCTTCTGCTTCGAATATAATTTCAAACACTCCAAAGTTTCAAAAAATGCAATAAATTAAATACTTCGAAACTTTAGTTTTAAAAATTATGGACTGGCAGAGTGAATAATATTTTCCAGTTATCGCGAGAGTTGTTACGCGACACTTATTTTTCAATCGCATCGGTTGGTTAAACCATTACAACGAGGTAAAATGTTTTCCCTTCCATAACCGTTCGTGTGTAATCAAATTAAAAGCGACCACGCCGCGACCAGTGGACATTTTTCAGCGATGTAACATTTTTTCGGTCGAGACGAAAAAAGGTGAACGAAGAACGGGACGACCCACGACGTAGCTACGACGAACTAGAGGAAAATATACGACAGGACGCGTCAAAGGCGTGCGAAAGTTTCGCAGTTACAGCCTCCTAAAAAATTCTATGCATCTAAAATACACGCGTTTCAAAACGAGCCAGCCCAGACAAGGATTTCCCACGAGTCGTCGCTATTTTCAATCCATAAACTGCGTCCCCATTTTTCCCTGCGCTCGATGTTTAATTAAGTATCAATTCGGCTCCGTTGTCTACCAATTAATTCCTCGCGAATGTCGTTCACGCATCGCCAGAAACGAAGTAGGTTAATTGAATTATTGTTGAAATGGTCGTGTCCGTTCTTTCTTCTCCCCTGAATGCAGAATTTTTGTGTAAGAGGAAAATGTTATTGACTTTTTGGGGGAGAGCTCCATTCCAGCGGGGGTTTATTTGACAAAGTTAACGTTTTGGGTGAAACTTGTTTGCAAGGAAGTGAAACCAATGATCGAGATATCACGCGATTATTTGGTCACCTGTACTTCTTTAATTTAACAATAATAAACATACTCGAGCTTGCGAGCTTTAATTAAAAATACATGGAGGATTGGGTGGTCGAGATAGTTTCATCCAAAGAGCGCAAGTTCGCAGAGTGTAGACCACGCTAGCACCGCGAAAACGCCTCCAACCATCTCATTGTCACGACACGAAGTTAGACGATCCGAATCACGTCTCCAAAGGCTTCACGAGTTGGATTGGCCCTTAAGCTATACTTGAGGAACTCCGATCCTTGTCGATCCTAACGAACTTAATATAATGATATGCGTGATAATACAAAGCACGTGAGTTTTGACACAGGTAGACGTGTATCAACGCTAGCTGTTGAAGATTCCGCTGTTTAATCTGTAAAAGACACGAGTATTATCTTGCAGGGAAGGGAATCTGTGACATGTGTTCGAAAAGTGCGCAAGTCTCGTTATGTAATCCGTAGAAAATCTTTTCAGCAGTCTTCTCGAAAAAGGAATTATTTTGTATATAAAAATATTGTTGACTGAACGTGTACAATTATTTGCCATTGAATTCTCCAAATTAAATTCCTGCTGTAAAGCACTAAAGCAGGATTTCAATTTGGGTAGTACAATAAAGGTTAATGAAACGAGATGTTATATATCTGGATCGTGCAGTGAATTCTAATCAACATGGGAGTGCAATTCCCTGACGATGGAGGTGTAAATAAACAGAGGAGTATCTTACTAAATAAAATAATTACTCTGACATCTACGATCACACATCTTGATGAGCTATTAATGAAGACTGGAAAATGTCGTTTCTTTTACATTAAATTCGAACAAATAAATTAATAATATTTTTTTATTTAATTCAATGATGTAATCGCCCTCGTTATCAACAGCCTTTTGTCAAAAAGTGTGCAAATTTTCAATACGTGATTGATAAAAATCAATTAGTACACAGTGAGCTGATAAATAATAAACAAGTATTAACATTCGCAAAAACGATATTACTTTCTGGTCTCCCTAATATAAGGTTTCCACTCGGTCGAATTATATTTGCAAATTACGATTGTTCGTCCATAATTCTCCAAGGGATTTTCTATCGTGCAAGTTCTTGGTCAACCATCGATTCCGTCGATCTAATATCGAGTACCTCAGCATCTAAGACATGGTCCGTTAAGTAGCTTTACCGATAGTCTTCCAGTTGGCCCTGAACAAGACTTCCCTTCTACCCTTTGCCATGTACAGTGCAGCCATTTTAGATATCCGGCTCAGAGAGAACCAATTGGTCGACGGTATGAATAGTTCAGCCAATTCGATCGAATGATTCTCGTCGCTCGACATTTTAACGTATTCCAGCCACCAACACAAGACGAGTGCACCGTCTTCACTGAGAGTTCTATTCGCGAAGATAAATAAGAGGTGCGATAATCAGGGAGCATAAACCTCTTCATATACCCTGGACAATCCCTTTCAAGATGTTATTCCTTAGGGAACCAAATCGCAATCCCTAACTAAACTTTGGGTAACATAGTCACTTGAGAGTTGTACGTTTGAGAAACGCATAATCCACGTGATTGTTCTTGGGAAAATTCAATTAGCCAATACCAAGAGTAGTCGATGTGTTCTAAACTAACACGAGAATTCTACAATAACGTCGCTGTCATGTTTTTGTTTCACGCTCCGCGATACCTAAATCGAGGTTCTCAATTGATGACAGTCTTCAGGGTTGGTTAGCAGGTGCAGAGCTTCTATAAATTATTTTACACGGCCACGTCTGACTACAACTATGCAGAGCCTGTAAGCTTCGACGTGTACAAGGGACAGATACAGATTCACGGGTATACACGTTCAAGCGTGCAAAGGTGTAGCCACGTACACGAGGGCCTTGTACCAAACGCTCTTTGATCCAGCGCTGCATTATGCATAAGGAACATTTACGTTCCGCTAGGAAACACAATATAACCCCGGAATCGTAAATCAAAGAAGACAAGAGGAAATAATCGGAAACCAGATAAGCGGACAGGTAAATAGATAGGGTCTTCATTATACTTTGATAAAGATTGAGAGGGAGAGGGCTCCTCCATCTAGGGGATGATGATTGCACGAGAACTAGTTACTGCTTCTCCACGAAATGAAGCTTCCGTGATTGGGATGATTGGGGATTCTCGAAGAGGGATTCATAAGGCTGGTTTCATAGTAATAATCGTTATCAATAATGGAAGTGTTGGATGGAATTGTTGAACATCGATAAATAGATGTCTAGACAATGGAATACTAGATATTTTATTATTTATTATGTGCAAGGATACTGGAATTATTGAGGACAATACACAGTAATAGAGCAAAATGGACCCTACACAATTCGGTAATGTAACATGAAACATAAAATATCATGTACGTATTACTTATTAATAAAACGGAAGAAACTTTTGGGACAACCTAATTTAAACAATAAAATCAAATGCGGGTATAAATAAATTCGATTTAATGAATATTTTCCCAGTGTTGATACCACGGCGTTTAAAGCGGCACTTTAACGCAAAAAGAGGTGAAGAGAACGAGGGAAAAAATAAGGTGAAAAACGTACGAAAGGATCCATTCACGAAGAACGGAAATTAGAGGCAATTAGTAAATTGAACAATGGAAGAGGCGGTAAGAAATACAAGAGGAAAAAGTTCGTCCAGAAAATGAATTGATTTCTTTTCTAGTTTTCCCCTTCGCTGCATTCGGGTTAATTGCGATTCTATTAAGAATCTGCGAGCCCCCGATAGCCACTGCAAAAAGGTCCAACGAAGAAAGGCAAGCAATGATGGTCTCCATTACACGGATGCATTCTTTTGTGTACCTTCGACTCGTATTTTCAGTAAAATTTTATCAGATACGAAATATGGAACGGAAACATCGATGCTGGAAGTTTATAAAATATACGAGGCATTCAAACTGTACGTAGGTAGATATCAAAATAATACGCGCGTGAAACTGAACGTGCGTCAGGATGCTGTGCATCGCACATTTTATGTGAATCAAAGTGTATTCATGTTTCTTCCAGTGCTGACTCAAAAAGAGTTGATATACTTTCAGGACAATCTTTTATGGAATGCCTAGAAAAATTATTCGATACGAAAAAAAGGCTATAAATTTATGTTCTGGAATATTTCGCATATATAAAATCAAAGCAATGACTATAACGGTTTTTTGTATTAATCGCAAACTTTGCATCATTAGAGTTTCGATATAATGGGAAACAAGAGAATTTTCCGAAAAAAGGACTAGAAATATAGGAGGCGCTATGATTATTTTTCTCGTTAAAAAATGGCAGCGTTTGTTAAACGTATTCAATGAGATCCCACGAAAATCGTTCCAGTCTCGTTAACGCGCTCCTTCAGCCGACTGCAGATATTTTATTATAATTACGCAGCGTCCGTGATATTCACTGAGCCGAGCACGAAAATTTCATGAAACTAATAGCGCACGTGTACCACCCCCGCCTTTTCTTTCTCGCGGCTAACCTCCCGTAAAGCAGATCGTCAACAACGAAGCACGCTTTTATTCGGTCATATATTTGTCTTTTAGCCGGCTCGACCGTCGTTTGTCTCCAAGACCGCCGCAAGCTCCATTCAACTGTGAAACAACTCGTTCCAATTAATCCACCGATCACAGCGGGGACCTGGAAAAACGACTCTTGAATTGGATGCATTTTTTAAAGTCTCGAGGACTTATAATTAGGTTTCTGACCTTATAGGGCGATACTCGATCATCACTCCCAACGTTTTCAAGCGCTTTATTTGAAATTTACATTAACTACAAAAATAAGGCAATTTAAATAAATAAAGGAAGAAACAAATTCACCTAAATACCAGTTTTATTCTCACTATTGGAACAATATCTCTTGAAACAATTTCCTTCGCTATTGATTTGAACATGAAAGAATGTCGAGTGTGACTCGAGAAAGGAGCTCCTGGGATAAAAACTAATCTCGAGTCACACTAGACATAGGAGTGCAAAGGGTTTCTCTGTTGGAACGGTTGTCCTGACAAAATGCACTTATAATTAAATTATCATATTCCCCCACATCGCAAACGTAGAATCACGATATCACAGGTCAGCAACAGTACTATTCCGAGTCTACACAAAATCAATTAGCGTCAATTTAACTAAAAGGGTCCGAGGATGAACCAGACCAGCCGAATATCAATTTGTGCAAGCTAGTATGAACTCTAGGCTGGTAATCGATTAGTAGCGCGTGTGCAGGCCGATTGGGCCGACCAATATTTTCTCCTCGTTTTTTCGACAACCACTCCATGGAGGCGCATTACCTGACCAGGTCATAAATCCGAGGGAAGATTACACAAACACCCCGTCACCCATCGCAAGGGTGGGGACGTTCATGTTCGGGAGGGTGGCGGATTTCTTTATCGTTGTACAATACGCCCGCGATATTCACTGGCCCGAAAATCGTGCCAACGAACACGAAAATTTCACGTCACTAAGGATCGATGGGAATCCAGGTCTGGCTTTTAACCGTCACCATTTCTGCACGGGGCTACGTCCATTCTGGACGGTGATGGTCTATCCCCTAGACACCGTCCATTCCGGCCAACACTTTAACCCCTTCCCTGCGACCGTTTTCCGGACAATCTCCACTTCTGCCCGCGGACGAGCTCTTGCGCGCGACGGATGAATGGCGTTTCAGGGAATTGATAGACCCCCGGTGCTCGACATTCGGCGAACAGTGGGAAAAAACGTCGTCGACACCCAAAAGCGACCTGGGAACACCGCTGATCGGATTTTACGTTCACGAATCGTCTTTCCTGACGCGAACACTTGTTTTTTTTTTTTACCGTCCTCGGTGGGGATGGAGGTCTCGTAGCGGTTAGTTTGAAAAATTTCGTTCGTCAATGTTGTGAAAGGGACGCGACGTTTATTTTGTAGATTTTTTTGAAATTCGACACATCGATTGCGTATAAACACTCGAATGAAAGAGAGGATTTAAGAGACGAAGAGGAAGAATCGACGGGAGGATACAATTTCGGAGGACTTGAACGAGTGCCGTAGTAAAAACAGAGATCCACGTCGAGTCCCTAATACACTCTTATATAATTTCGTTGCTGATGCCATTTCATACAACAATAAATACGCCGATGTCGGGAGCAGAAGAACCCTGGACTTGGATCAGCGCCATTCGCGTCTTAAATTTTCCTCTACGGAGGGTTGAACGCCCTTACCGACTGGACGATCCATTAGAAAACTGCAACTTCCAATCTTTTTTATCGTCCCGAACATGCACATGCGGACATTCAACAAATCACTTTTTCCGGTTAATCGATGCCTGAATTTTATGATCTGCTTTTTGAGACAGTTCCAAGGCGGCAAAAAGAATTCCCTTGGGTCGAAGAGCTTCGAGGCCTTTCTCTCTTCCCACCTTTGATATTTTGGAAAGACTGATTGTTCATGGGTTAAAAAATTAGAAGTAAAAACGCAGATAGCGATGAAAATTCAACAGTTACACATTCTGTAATCTGAATAATTAGAAAATAAATATTATTTATAAGGTTCATTTGAATGGATTTTATATGCGTATAATTATACTTTCATTAAAATTAAAAATAGGATTAACTCCGTCAAATTACCGATTTTAGAGTAAAAATTATACGATATAAAGTGGCAACTTACGTATAAATCATACGTAAATTATCCTAAGTAATGGACCATGGATCACAAGCATTTTTAATTTGGATAGTGTATGAACGTCGAAGCTCGAGCTTTTCGAAAATTATCAAATATTCAAATTAAGCTCCTCTCAACCATTTTCGAGTATTACGAGGACCGTGACGCATGTTGTCATTAGTATGCAGATAATATTAGTTATCGCGAAAACGGCATAAACCATGTTCAATTGATCGAAACTGCGCTTCTATTACAATACAAATGATATTAATTGTGTGGTAGCATTAATTCAATAATGAGAAAATTACTGAAACTTTACTGTTCATTTCATCCTTTAATTCCATTTTCTGAAACATCTGCCTGGTTACAAATTGAACAGCTTTAAGAGATAGTTTATTAAATTATTCGCTAGTGTGATAATTGATCAAATAGAATCATCGAGAATTTGAGTGCTTCAATCGACGAAATACTATTCATAGAAATATCTACAATAGGTTTGACAGATCCAGAACGAAGTACAGGGCCGAGTATTCCACCTTTATCGACTTCGGTGGAATATAATTCTCTAATTTATCATCCTCGAACGTACAGTGTACTGCAAAGCTCACTGATTTTCCACGAAGTCGGTACTTCAGTTCGTGCGGCGCTACTCTGTACCTCGTCCGTGCTCTCAACGAGCTTACAAACTCGGTAGGATGCTCGAGCAGAGACCTCTAACTGTTTAGCGGTCGATAACGTCGGTAAAAAGCTTGCAAGCTCCGCTGTAGTTACCATTCAACCAGAACAGTGGGGGCTCCTTACCGACAAAGCTGTTATCGACAAACGATAGACTCAGAAAATGTTATCAGAGCTTTCCTAAGCTTTAACAATAAACACTATCTCGTATAAATATATTTACACAATATTACTTATTTATAAATTAATTTTCTGCAAACCATTTGAAAGTTTAATAATTAATTTTCTCCTACTAACCACGCGAATATCATTTCTTTTAGATCGAATATCACATTTAAAACTTTGAAGATACGGATCAAAATATTCTTGAAATTTGCATTGATAACTAAAAGGGAAAAATCAGAAATTTAATTACAGTCTCGTCAAATCTGACGCCCTTCTTTAATGAGTTCTATGGAGCGCTCTGCGAAGGTACGTGGTTGAGTTGTGACCCTTTACGAGACGAGTACGAGCACCATCGCGTGCGTGAGTATTTACGGAGTTGCACGTAGAAGGCCGAAGGGGGATGAAAACGATTACATCAACAATACGCCGAGTAAATTAAATTCGAAGGTACCGAACGCTTTGAAAATATTCCAAATAAACTTTAATTTAGTTGGTAGTTCAATCAGGGATATAAATGTATCAGTTCGAAAACATACACGTTTATTAAATATTGTCCCTGTGGTTTTCATCAAAATACGAGTTCGCTAAAACAAAAGGGATGCAAAGTATAATAACAGCAATTGTGCAGGGCCAACAGTAAAAATTGTTTCAAATACAATAGAAATAAAAAATAACAAAAATGGATGTAAAAATGTAGAAAAAAATTCATAAACACTCTGATAACAATACTTTCATCCAATGCATTATTTCATACGGTTCGGTGCAATTCATTGCAATTTTTTGCTATGTTGCTGCAGTGTTACAAGAGGAGCTCTGTTCGTAACATATAGCCAATTCTTTAAGTTCGATAGTTTACTCCAATGAAATACTGAAAACGTTTTCAGCCAGCGGAGTCCCCTGTTCTGCGCCATAAAATCGATGACCAGATTAATCGCATTCCGATTCGTTTAACCGACATCCCGGTCACAGACATGCGAAAATATCGTCACGGAAACGTGGCAAAATGAATTAGTTATTCATTTCTTTTCACTGACGTCACATTGCTTCATTCCACTGCTTCTCAATCGAAAAGCATGTCACGTCTTTCAAATGATTTAGATTAATCTTACACAGAATGAAATTTTACATAGAACGTTTGAATCTATTTTCTTTCTTCTGTTATTCAATGTGCAATATTACGTCATTCTTCTTGTGAGTTTTCTAAGATATTAATTGTACTTGAATATTTGCGATCCGACAATTGGCTTAGCGATAGAAGTAACAGTATTGATCGCATCAGAGACACTCGAACAGCTGAGTTGAAACTGTTCTGTTCTGGTTTTTAATCAAAGTCGACTGATACTGATCACTAGACGGGGACCTACAGTTGCAGGATGTGGATCTGAACCATCGATTTTACCAACAGCGCTTGGGAGTTTCTGGATGTTCGATCATCTGGACACTGACTGTGACAGCGCAGTTTAATATCGGTAATCGGCCACGATCCAGTGTTTCGCGAGCATATAGCAATGTCTAACAATAAAGCAAAATATAATAAAAGACTTAGGTTGATTTAAAAATGAAAAGCTCAGGTTGTACATTAGGAAATTACATGTCTGGAAAAACGAAGAAAAATGTTGTCTCTACTAAAAATCATTATAATATGAAATACGAAGAAACAAACTGAACGAAACCAAGTTTCTAAAATTTAATATTTCAAGGATCTATGAAGAACAAAATACTAGTAAACTGATTCAACATATTCATGTCAAACTACCAAAGTTTGAAATTTGGAGTAATTCCAGGTAAATCCACCCCATAAAGTAGACAGGAAAAAAAAATACGAATCGTGCCGTCGGTTTCCATCTCTGAATGAGTATCAGTCAGAATGTTTCGCGCGACGCGTCCACTAAATTCCACGTAGCAATCCTATGATGAATTTGTCACCGCGATCCACGTCGAATAAATAACGTTTCCATCGGTTGGGGAGGCAACGAGATTTGCACGCCAAGTGGTTCGCAACGCGTTTGCAAAATTAAGAAGCACTCGAGATTATTTCGCCTCTCTGTGTTCCGAAAAGCGCCGTGAGAACGCGCGATTAAATCCGTTGCAATTTATGATGCGAGCGTCCCAGCAGGGCCGCGACGTTGAACTTTCCGCGTATGTAGGTTATCGGTTAATACTGGGTCGGTCAACTTTTTCCATCAATTTCCATTCTCGCTACTTGCCACGATAGCGCATCTCCTGTGTCGGCCAGACGTTTATCGCGCGTACGCCATGATCAACGTCGAGAAATTGATTGTTTACCGATAAACCTAACGCCTTTCTGCGTCAATTTTATTTTATCGTTCACAAAGGAAGCTATTTTTGGAACAAATAGACGGTTTAAGGAGGAAATACATATTTCCTCTTAGAATTATACCAGAACAATAGGAAAATAGATCTTGTGTTAACCCTTTCAAACCTGGCGGCTACAATTGAGGACACAACATTTAAAAATTGCCGACACTATCTTTTAGGGCGAATGTCTTTATTTATGCGCATGAAGAGAGACTAGTTTTCCTCGAAAACTACAATATTAGGATTTTTTAAATTTTGCCATATTAATTTCAGTCTAAGTAAAACATAAAAATTAAGTTACATTAGTACAAGAAAAAAAAAGTAATTCAGGTCTGAAAAGGTTAATAAATAAATTCCCCCGGGATAATATATGCACATCCGTGCGTTTGAGGCGCGTGTATAACAATCGCCGACAAGTATCGCGATGCAGTAAATACTCGAGTGAACGCAGAGGGAAAAGCGAACCAACGTAACGAATTCAGGAAGCTGAAACGTGACTTCGCAACGATATCTAAACAACGCAACTCCTGGCTGACAGAGAGAGAACGAGAGGGGAAAAACGATTGCTAATGCCCGTAGATATCGCGAGAACGATGGCAAATATCTCTCCGCCTGCCCGTGAGGCATTCGCGTGGGCGAAAAAACAACAGGGTGCTGGGGACGCGCGGCTGGATATATGCTTGTAACTGAAATGTATATTTCGCTTTCATTAAACCGCGCCCACGACTCGGCCAGCGCACGCGAAAGCGTCGAGTACAGTGTTAATATTGATTGTG
The DNA here is from genome assembly GCF_026283585.1 of Hylaeus volcanicus. Taxonomy (NCBI): domain Eukaryota; kingdom Metazoa; phylum Arthropoda; class Insecta; order Hymenoptera; family Colletidae; genus Hylaeus; species Hylaeus volcanicus. The sequence goes on from NC_071977.1 coordinate 9,474,694, forward strand.
CAGCAAACAAATATCGGATAATGTCAATGGGAGTGCGGGGTTTACGCGCAGCTACGCTGCTTGACGGGGAATCAAGAGTCCACGATATAACTTGTAAACAACGGGCCAGATTTCCTCGAACAAAAGTATCCCGGGACAATACAGCGAACGAGCGGAATGGTATTGACAAATTTGAAGGAACGGTCGAATTATTTCCAAATCGAGGGGAACTCGCCCATTGTCTCCGTAATTTTAGTCATACTTTTCAGCTATCGGTTAAATGAATTACTTTTCGGACGCTCCGAGAAATGCTTGGGGTGTTTATCGGATTAAAAAAGTAATTAAACGGGCTTTTCCCTTTAGGAATGAACGAAAAGTGGCTTTGATTATTTGATGTCGAAACTATTATTATTTGTGTATGATTATGTTTGGTTAATAAAAATGTAAAATTTAAAAAAAGGATCGTATAATTTAACAAAGTGCAAAGAGTTTTTCATTGCCATTCCATAACTCAGAAATCTAAGGAAAATGGTCTCGGAGTTGACTACCTCCATATAACCAAATTGCTTCGAGTGCAAAGGGTTAATCTTATTATTACGTTATATAAATAGAATGTATGAAATAGTTGCAGAGCACCACCTATAAACAACAAGAGCTTTTATAAGTCAGACTGGAAACCTTTCTCTATACCTACATGACCGTACGACCTATATCCACCCGAATAGAGCAGGCTGCCAATATTTAGCCGCATATTTCGAGTCGCCCTGTAGTTTAAATGAACTTGTACAAGAGCTCGATGCGGTCTCTAGAAGTATCCGCATGTAAAAATAGGTTAGACAGGGTTCACGTTCCGAATATATAAAAGTAGGTTGAATCGATTGATTGGGCGTAAATAGTTTAAAGACCTTGATTGTTTAAGAACTTCGGTAGACCGAAGACTCTGTAGGTTATTGGCGAAAATAATCTCGACGAAACTGTATCTTGTTTCTAAGTGAGCCGATTAGAGAGTAGATTTAGACAGACATAAATTAGATGCAGAAAAAGCTGACAAACATGAGACGGTAATCGATAACTCGTTATTATACTTCTTTGTTCTTGTTTCTCAGGATTTTTCCTGTTACCTTCGCCAATGAATTTCATACTTTCCTGTATAACTCTTTATCTTGTACTAACAATTTTCTTGTCTGCTCTTCTCTTGTTCTTTCTCCGTTATTAACATGCAAATACGCTATTTATACTCTTCCTCTTCTAATTTTTAAATAATTTCCTTTTGTATTCGAGTTTGCTTACATATACTCTACCTCTTTTTAACTCTGCTTCTCATTACATTCTTGTAACATACTTCTCGAGATAAGGTTATGGCTGTACCTCGCCCTGGTTCCATAAATGTATACTCATCTTTATTATTGTATAATAATAAGGATACCTCTTCAATCAGTAATTCATTTCACATTCTAAATAATTTTAGTGCAATGAAGATGTGTTGTTACTAATGCAAACCCTATTGATGTTTTGAATACTATTAATTGAATCGATGTGGCACATTAAAATTTCAAAGCAGACTCTACACTTAAATATCGCCCGATTTTTACCCTAGATTCATAAGGGTTAAGTAGCAATTCCACCTTTAAGACTCCTTTTACAACATTAATATTATTTTAAATGAAATTCCACTCGTCGTTCAGAATTCCTTTGCGTTTTACGATGACAAAGAGCCAAGATAGTGCCGCAATGAAGCAAATTGACGAATAACGCGCGGCACCGTGTAATTCCCTCTCGAGCGAAGTGATAAAGCAGCAATTCACCCGTGAGTTAAAAGTTTCGCGGGAATTGTAAACCGACCCGATTCTTCAAATTCCTAGCACCATACGAAGCTTCGCGGGAGACGATTGACGTGCTGAAGGGTGGTAAAAAGTGGATAAGGGTGGGTTCAGGGATGGTTGAGAAGTTTTTGCGAAAGGAAACCGCGAAAACTACAAAGACTTTAAATCTGTTTTTGCCCCAGCACGAGGGTAACGAAGCGGATAACGCTGAAACTTCGACGTGAAGCACACGAAAGTCGAGCACGCGAAAGATGAAAAAGCGAGGGGCAAAAGGAACGTTCGAATCGTTCCCACATGATGAATCCAACGTACGAAGCAGGAAACAAAGTTTTCATCATTGCTTTGTTCGAAATGAAAATATCCGCAACCATTCGGTGTCCCCTCAACCATTGCACAATTTCTTTAAATTCAATTGATCGCGTGTCCCAAAAATCACAGAGAATTAATTTTTTAAATCCGTCTCTACTATTTTATTTGTATTTGTATTTTTACTGTATTAGATGCGTGTGTGTATTATCAACGTTCCCTGAATGACTGGCTTGTACAGAATGACCTGGTTTAATCTACAAATGGATATATTCGAATAAGTAATTCAACTGATACGGTTGAATGTGTGAGGGTTAAAGGGAATCGACCGAGGCACCCAAGATAAGCCATCTGAATTCATAAATTCAATTAGTAAGTTAAAAATAAACAGCTTTTAATTACGATGTACAGTCAACCCCATCAATATTTATATCATCTGTGTCTATTAAAGAAATTTGTTTAAACTAAATGTTGATGTATATATAAATATATACATGTATAAGCTTATTCGTATACGTATTTATAATGAAAAATTCATTTGGTAATACCAAAACTATTATTTAATTTAATCAAACTTATTCAATGGACATACAGGGTACCAATATTTATGGGATTGACTGTAAATTATAAAATTGAATTAAATTACATACTGAGTGAATAGGAGCTAGCCTGGGAAACCATGTCACCAAATAACCGTAGCTAATGAACCTCTACAGTGGGTCATATCTGTTTTCATAACACTCTGATACTATCAATAGTACCGTGAACACTACAAGTGCTTCTAGTGGCCCCCTCTATCCTATATGATTCCCACTTTAATTTCACCAATTCAACGAATTTCCTGAATCAAAGTAGGTCATCTACCCTACAATACGAAGCTTTGAAATTACATGTGGGTCAAAGACATCTCGCCCTCCCTCCCAGGTGATCAAGTTAGTTCGACCATCGAGTAAACAAACTTCTAAGGAAGGAGGGGAAATAATAAACGAGGTTGAAATCGTTTCCTGGACGGCCAAACGATAGCCTCGTGTGTGAAATCGAGTTTATCCTGCCGATAAAGGACGACTCGCGGCGCACAACAGTCGCGGAACGTGACGGAACTCTGCCATGAAAAGATTCAGTAATCTGTGACTGTAGTCGGCGGAAAAAGAAAGATGGAAGCACAATGGCCGACGATGGTCTCCTTCAGTCCGCATGCATATTTCTATGCTTTGCATTCAGCCTGGCAGTAACGGCCGACCGACCTTTCGGGCTCGCGAGACCAAAGAAAGGGGAGCGGGAATGAGAAGAAGGTTCTCCATGATGAACCCACTCCTTAAAGAGGCCAGAATGAATGGACCGCGTGTAACGCGAACGCTTCGTACGAGTTTTAAGTCGTTGCATGATTCATCTAAATCTCCTCCAAATTTTTATTTACACCGGAGGAAGTGGAGCGCTGTCCAACGCGACTAGCGAAACAGCAGGACATCTACTTGGAATTGTCTAGAACTTTCAACAAATTCCCATTTTTCAATTATGAATATGTAGATAACTGTGAAATGTTGCGATCTGATAATTTCTTGTACATAGTCCTGGAGTTAATGAGAAACAAATACTCTTCCTTTGTGCTCCGTTTCCTATAGTGCATTTCTCTTCATTATTCATATACTTTCGTTTGAATGCTTAACGAAACAACGTCACATATTTCTTTATCGGCAATTTAACAGGTAGCAAGAAATCCCGCTTAAGAGCCTCATTAAAAAAATAAATTGCTGGATATTGAAGGCAACCGACTAAGTAAACCAGGCTCGAATTTCTGCCTCGAAGGCGTGAACTGGAATAGTCTTGGAAGACGTTACCGAAGGAAAGGTTAAAACAAGTTTTGTTCCCGCAACAGATTGTTTCGCGCATCCTCGAGGAATCGTCCTAATTTCCAGGTATCTCGTATGGAGCTCATGCTCCGTTGAGGAACCGATCATTATCCGAACTCCAGGGGATAGGAACGTACTGCGGCAATTACTCGTCAAATTACCCCAGCATTTCCAGGCCACTATAGAAGATAAATCGATAGATAGAACTGCTAAATTTCCAACGCGAAAACTAACAGGGAAACGGATATATAAGGTCACGGCTGCCTCGTTTGTAATGTAACGGCGAGACGACGAAGGTTAATCGCGTCCTTTGACAGCCGCGAATAGGGCAATGCTCAAAGATATCCTGTGACAGGATCACCAGCGCCTCTGGACCACTGTCAACAGACACTCGGAGTGCTTCGAGTGCTGTACAAAGTTACTCGATAGGAAGCGGATACGTGCTCTATAGGCAGCCAACGACACGAACCGTAATTCCTGTCATTCAATCTTATTGCTGTTCGTGACTAGATACCGCGCCGTAGATAAGTACACGACCAAGTGTAAACTCAACTCCATCAAGCACTAGATAATACAGAATGTTGGAAGTTACATGCACACGCAAACAGAATAAACAACCGTTACCCGTGGCCGTACCAGACTCCTGCGACGTCCTATGCAGAAAATCCAAAACTCGTGAAATCTCAAACCTCTCGACTCAAAGATTTCGATATACTTCGAATTAGAGGTGCAATGTTTTGGGTGCTATTCGATGTAGTAAATAAACTCTTCAAATTATTATCTTTCAATAAACGCAGGAAAAGCCCTAACTATTGTCTCAACAATTCTTAGACTTCTTTACTTGCGGACCAAAAAATAACCAAAATTTGAGTATTCTCCTTCCAGGAGAACATCTCAGTGAAAATTCGAGGAGAAATAAGACGGTGAAAATGAGATCGCAGAGACAGAACTAGTGGAGCAGTCATCTCGTGGAACAATTCCTGTTTCGCGCGGCTGTTTCCAGCCGAATATTCCTCGGCCTTAATGAACGATGAGGTTATTGGAGCAGGAGCGTACGACTCGTGATTAAGACAGCGAAACTGGGCGAAGAAGCAGAGTTCGGCGAGTCGTGGGGAAAGATATCGAGATGGAAGAGGGGGAGGTTACACCAGGAGACGTCGGTCAACGACAAAGTCCTCTCCTTAATTGCATTCCTGGGGATCTGTTGGCCCCCGGCCGCGTAGGGAAATCAGGCACACCGTCACGCGCGTAAGCCCGTCAGCGAGCTGTGCATACAAAACTGCATAATTCATCCGACGCGCTTAGGTCCGGTTATCTGCCAAGGCGAAACTTCGAACGTCCAGGAAGTTCGCAGAGAACTTCTGCGCGTAATGAAGTTACGAGTTCTCGGTCTAGGCGAAAGATGCATCGCGATAGGGTCTCGCTTCGTTATCTACGGTGACTTATAGTCGAGATCCACCGCATGGTTATTCGAGAATTAAGACACGTTCGACCGGGACCGTGATTGAACTGATTACGAACGTTTCAGATTATTATAGAATAGGTCAGTTTCAGGTTTCTAATTTTC